>NC_091192.1:5346174-5531372 GCF_040958095.1 Procambarus clarkii
TATGCCTGCAGTTCTTGTGAGCTGAGGGTATGTTTGCAGTTCTTGTGAGCTGAGGGTATGCTTACAGTTCTTGTGAGCTGAGGGTATGCCTGCAGTTCTTGTGAGCTGAGGGTATGTTTGCAGTTCTTGTGAGCTGAGGGTATGCCTGCAGTTCTTGTGAGCTGAGGGTATGCATGCAGTTCTTGTGAGCTGAGGGTATGCTTACAGTTCTTGTGAGCTGAGGGTATGCCTGCAGTTCTTGTGAGCTGAGGGTATGCTTACAGTTCTTGTGAGCTGGGGATGGTGCGCCTCACCTGGAGAGGGTCTCTGAAGTTTTTCTACTCCCCGAGCTCGGCCTGAGGCCAAGCTCGACTTGTGTTAACTTGGTCCAACAGGCTGTTGCTTGCAGCTGCCCGTAGGCCCACATTTCAGCTACAGCCTGGTTGGTCCCGTGCTTCTTGCAAGAATTTATCTAATTTGTTCTTGAAGTAGTTCCCCTTTGTTCCAGCAATATTTCTAATGCTTGCTGGGAGGGTGTTGAACAGCTGTGGACCTCTGATGTTCAGACAGTGTTCCCTGATTGTGCCGATGGCACCTCTACTCTTCCCTGATACTATTGTGCATTTCCTTCCGTATCTTTCGCTCCAGTATATTGTTATTCTACTGTGCAAATTTGGGACCTGGCCTTCAAGTATATTCAATGTATATATTATTTGATACCTTTCTCGTCTCCTTTCCAGAGAGTATATCTTGAGTATACTTTGAGACGGTCCCAGTAATTTACGTTTTATCGTTTCTATGTGTGTCGTGTATGTTCTCTGTATTCCTTCTATTTCAGAGATCTCTTCCGCTCTGAAAGGGGAAGCACCAGTGATATAAATATGAGCATTGCTTTGACGTCTCTAGATTTGAAAGTTCTCATAATCCATCCTATCGCCGCTATAGGATGTTCACTAAATGTCAGGTCGTCAGACATCATATATCCCAGATCTTTTACATGTTGCTTTCCTTGTATGATTAAGTCGGTGTCTTGCACCCCGTGGTTCCTTCAAGTTCCTTATTTCCACCATACCTCAGTACCTGGAACTTATCACTGTTAAACATCAACTTCTTTTCAGTTGTCCAATCAAAGACTATTAATATCGGCTAGTAATTTTTCAGTGTTTTCTATAGAGGAAATTTTAAAAATGATTTTCGTATGATCAGCAAAAGATGACGCGAAGCTGTGACTAGTATTATTGTCTATATCCGAGATGAGAATGAGAAAGAGCAGTGGTGCAAGGACTGTGCCCTTGGGTACAGAGCAGTGGTGCAAGGACTGTGCCCTTGGGTACAGAGCAGTGGTGCAAGGACTGTGCCCTTGGGTACAGAGCAGTGGTGCAAGGACTGTGCCTTGGGTACAGAACTTTTCACTGCACTTGGGTTTGATCTTATTTGATTGACTGTTGCTCTTTGCATTCTGTTTGACAAAATAATGAAAATTCAACGCCCCACTTTACCCGTTATTCCAAATGATCTTATTTTATGTGCTATCACTCCATGGTCACACTTATCAAGTGCCTGGGCAAAATCTGTGTAAACAACATCTACATTTTGTTTTTCTTCTGACGTTTCAGTGATTGTGTCATAGTGATTGAGTAGTTGCGAAAGACAGGATCTTCCCGCTCTAAATCCCTGTTGACCTGGATTGTGAAGTTCATTGTTATCCATAAAACTGGCAATTTGATTCCTAATCACTCTCTTGAAAACTGTTATTATATGTGATGTTAGTGCAACTGGCCTATAGTTTTTGTCTAGGCTTTGTTGCCTCCCTTGTACAGAGGAGCTATATCTGCTGATTTAAGTGCTGCTCGTATCTCCCCTGTCTCCAGGCTCTTTATCCATATTACACTGAGCGGTACTTTACATTTCTTTATGAATATGAGTCAGGACCTGGGGCTGAGTGCATGGGCATGTTGTCAATTTCTTTTTCAAAGTCTTCCGAGTTCGTGTTAATGTCAATTATATTATCTGCAGCTTGGATGTCATTCACAAAGAAGCTGTCCGGATCTTCCCCTTTCATGTTGTTTATTGGGGCGCTAAACATAGCCTCATACTAGTCTTTTAGGATTTCAGTAATTTCTTTATCATCTTCAGTGTACGAACCTTTGCATGTAAGTATATGTTCAGTACTTGAGGACGTTTTTTATTTGGATTTTTCACATGTGAAAAATATTTTAGATATTACTTTATCTCATGTATAGTTTTCTCTTCCAGTTTCAGTTCGTCGTATTGGCATGAGCGTTTCAGCGTCTGTTCTGCCTTCTGCCTCCCTGTTTACATATATTTTTCTTTGCTGCAAAAGTTGTGTTTGCTTAAATATTTGTGTGATTTTGTCTTTCTTCTGTAGAGTCGTCTGGGTCCTCTTTCTGACCCTCCTCACAGGCACACACTTCAGGCAGCCCTTGCATGCTTCAGCTGTCAGTTGGGCTATTTCCAGTGTGGAAAGACCGTCTTCCATTGAATGTTCGTCAGTTCTATATTCATTTTTTCCCAGTCAATCCTCTTAATATTAAAACTGAATTGACTGAATAATCCTTCTCGCTTGCTGAGCCTCTTGGACTTATCACAAGTATTGAGGTTATTTTGAAGGTCAATGAGTTTGTGACCTGAGTGTACACACACACACACTCGAGCCACCACCTCGAGGGAGGTGATGGCTGAGTGGACAGCGCTCTAGACTCGTGGACCTAGGGACCGGGGTTCGATCCCTGGCATCGCCTGAAAAACAAATGGGCAGAGTTTCCTTCCCCCCAATGCACCTGTTACCTAGCAATAATTAGGTACCTGGGAGTTAGAGAGCTGCTACGGGCTGCTTCCTGGGTGTGTGTGTGGGGGGGGGATAGTAGTTACTAACAGTTGATTGACAGTTGAGAGGCGGGTAGAAAGAGCAGAGCTCAACCCCCGCAAGCACAACTAGGTGAATACACCCTTCCCTAGGATGCTGCCAGTAGCTGCTGCCTAACTCCCAGGTACCCATTTATCTGATCTCCTAGAGTGAGATTATTTACTCGTTTCTCTCAATGTTTGGACCTACGTCACTCATTCCCAAGGGGGTTTCCAACTTAACTTCCCTTATATCCGACTCATTTAGGATAAATATCAGATCAAGCAAAGCTAGTTCATCCTCTCCTCTCATTCTTGTTGGTCCATTGACGTGTTGACTTCGAAAGTTTCTTGTTGCCACGTCCAGTAGCTTAGCTCTCCATGTGTCTGGTCCTCCATATGGGTCTGTTCTCCCAATCTATCTTCCCATGGTTGAAGTCTCTCATGATTAGTAGTCTGGATCCGTTCCTGCTAGCCACAGAAGCAGTTCTCTCTATTATGTTGATGGTGGCCATGTTGTTTCTATCATATTCCTGTCTGGGTCTTCTGTCTTTTGGTGGGGGGTTATATATATGACTACTACTATAATGTTCTGTCCTCCATTTGCTATGATGCCTGATATGGAGTCACTGAAACCTTCACAGCTCTGATTAACCATCTCTTCAAAACTCCAACCTTTTCTTATCATCGAAGCTACACCACCTCCTCCTCATCCTTCTCTCTCTTTCCTCACTACATAATAGTCCTGTGAAAACACTGCATTTGTTATGGTTTTCGTTAGCTTTGTTTCTGTGAGTGCTATAATGTCTGGGTTTTCTTCTAGTGCCCATTCTCCGAGTTCACTTGTTTTATTTGTAATTCCATCTATGTTAGTGTACATTGCCTGGAAGCTCACTTTCTTCTGTTCATTTACTTGTCCCCTTCTTGGCGAGCATTCTGCTGGTAGGGAAAGCTGTACCATGGGTGAGAAGATCTGTGAGGTGGTTTGCAGGGTCTCAGAGGATTTTGGGGTGGGGGGGGTGGGGGTTCAAGGGAAGGGGGGACATGTAGGGTATGGGGTAAGGAGATAGGTAGGGGACATGGAGGATATAGGGTGAGGGGGGGGGGAGGAGGGATAGGGAGGGTATGGGATGAAGGGGGAGGGGGGACAAGGGGGAAAGGCAGGAGAGGGGAACATGGTGGGAATGGGGGAGGGGTGACAGAGTTGGAATGGGGTGGGGAGGGAGGGTTAGGTGAGCATTTGAGTAGGGGCAGGTAGGGTGAGGGGAAGGGAAGGTTTCTATGCAGAGGGGGGGTGGTGGTGTTGCCCTTCCCTCTGGTGTTGCTGGGATGCTGGTGGTGGGTTTCCCTCTTGCCTCTGGGACTGTTCTGTTGGAGGCTGTGATTTCCTGGTTTACTCCTCTCTCCCTGCACCTCTCCTCTCCCTCCTCTCCTCCCTCCTTGCCTCTGCTACCTTGGCTCTCTCCTTTGTCCTGTCCCTCTGCACTAATACTTTTTTGTATTCCTCCACATACTGCTGATGACTCTTCCTTTCTAGAATAACCTCCTTCGTGGTCTCGTTTGTAAATACCACCTTTACCAGTCGATTTCTGTCCTTGTTGTACAAGCCCAACCTGAAAACCTTCTCAATGTTTTGTTCAGCCCCTTCCATCTGTAACCCCTTCAGTATCCCATGTACTGCCTCTCTGTCCTTGCTATTCCATTCCTGCCTGATATTGGATCCTTCCTGTTCTTTGATGCCTACAACTACTACTGATCTTTTTCTTTCCAGCAGCTGACTGGTGCACCTTGCTGCTTCCTGTGAGGTAGCTGCTTGCATGGCTGCCTCCCTCACTGTGTCCATTGCTTCTGAGCTCTTTCTCAGTATTTCCGCAAATGTTTTAGGTATAGAGGCATTTCCTTCCAATGCAACATACCCACCTTCCTTTTGGATGATAATCTGATGCTCAGCCTCTTCATTTTTCTCTGTGAGGGATTTGATCTCCTCCCTTGCTGATGTCAGCTCACTTTGCAGGTTGTTAATTGTAATCCTCATTTCATGCATCTCCCTCCTGAATTCCTCCAAAACTTGGGCTAACATTTCCTCCGTTTGGTCACTTTGACTATTCCCTGTGTCCCTGGTGCGTCCTCCTGCCATCTTGTCCCTTTCCCTGATATGTTTTGATAGGGTTAGGCAGAGGCGGGGGGGCAGGGGGAGAGAGAGAGAGAGAGATAGAGAGAGAGTGAGAGAGAGAGGGCAAGAGAGAGAGCACAAGAAAGATAGGGAAAGGGCAAGAGAGGGGGAAAGAGAGAGGGAGAGAGGGGGAGGGGTAGATGAGAGAGGGGGAAGAGGGCGAGAGAGGGAGAGGACAAGAGTGTCCAAACAGGGACACAGAGAGAGAACAGAGAGGGCGAGAGAGAGAGAGAGAGAGAGAGAGAGAGAGAGAGAGAGAGAGAGAGAGAGAGAGAGAGGGTGGGGTGGGGTGGGGGGGGAGGAGGGAGATTGCATGTCACTCTATCTATGGTGTCCAGTTGACATGTAGGGGGAAGGGGAGCCCGTGTTACCCTGACTTATTAATCTCTACACACAGAACAATTCAGGTCCCAACTTGAGCTCACAGTGAGTTACTGCCTCATTCTCTATCAATCTATCAAGATTACTATTCTATTATGTGTGTCAGTACAGCCTACCCGGTGCAGTTGGTAAGCTTTTTGTTTGTTGTAGTTACATATTTGCATGCTGCTAATTTTGTGTAGTTGACCATCTGAGTATGTTCTCAAGGTGTATATATATACGTAGGAGTATTTTTCTGTTTGCTTTCTGTACTCTGTGTTGAGTTGTATTCTATGTGCAGTGTTGGTACTGTGAGTTGACCGGTGGAGTCAGCCAGATACATACATAGCCTCGGCTATCACCTCATTTTGTCCGGTCGTGATGGTCAAGTGGATTAAGGCGTCTTGTACATACCAGTTGCGTTGCTCCTGGGAGTATGGGTTCAAGTCACTTCTGGGGTGTGAGTTTTCAGTTGCATATTGTCCTGGGGACCATTCAGGCTTGTTCGCATTTGTGTTCCTCACGTGTGCCCCAAAGAATGAGGTGATTTGGTAAAATGCTATGCCCAAGATTACTATCCGAGTGCCGGCGGTGGGGTGGTTCAAATAGCCTCGGCTATCACCTCATTTTGTCCGGTCGTGATGGTCAAGTGGATTAAGGCGTCTTGTACATACCAGTTGCGTTGCTCCTGGGAGTATGGGTTCGAGTCACTTCTGTGGTGTGAGTTTTCAGTTGCATATTGTCCTGGGGACCATTCAGGCTTGTTCGCATTTGTGTTCCTCACGTGTGCCCCAAAGAATGAGGTGACTTGGTAAAATGCTATGCCCAAGATTACTATCCGAGTGCCGGCGGTGGGGTGGTTCAAATAGCCTCGGCTATCACCTCATTTTGTCTGGTCGTGATGGTCAAGTGGATTAAGGCGTCTTGTACATACCAGTTGTGTTGCTCCTGGGAGTATGGGTTCGAGTCACTTCTGGGGTGTGAGTTTTCAGTTGCATATTGTCCTGGGGACCATTCAGGCTTTTTCGCATTTGTGTTCCTCACGTGTGCCCCAAAGAATGAGGTGATTTGGTAAAATGCTATGCCCAAGATTACTATCCGAGTGCCGGCGGTGGGGTGGTTCAAATAGCCTCGGCTATCACCTCATTTTGTCCGGTCGTGATGGTCAAGTGGATTAAGGTGTCTTGTACAAACCAGTTGCGTTGCTCCTGGGAGTATGGGTTCGAGTCACTTCTGGGGTGTGAGTTTTCAGTTGCATATTGTCCTGGGGACCATTCAGGCTTGTTCGCATTTGTGTTCCTCACGTGTGCCCCAAAGAATGAGGTGATTTGGTAAAATGCTATGCCCAAGATTACTATCCGAGTGCCGGCGGTGGGGTGGTTCAAATAGCCTCGGCTATCACCTCATTTTGTCCGGTCGTGATGGTCAAGTTGGATTAAGGCGTCTTGTACATACCAGTTGCGTTGCTCCTGGGAGTATGGGTTCGAGTCACTTCTGGGGTGTGAGTTTTCAGTTGCATATTGTCCTGGGGACCATTCAGGCTTGTTCGCATAATATAATATATATATATATTGTGACGATAATCTCCTTCAAGAGATTGAGCCTGCTCTTCCCTCCACAATTACGTCGTTATATATATATAAAACTACTATGGAAGAAATGTCCAACAACGACAACAACACCAGCAAGGTTTGCCAGAGCGCAAAACGTATGCAGCCAGGGACACCTGCTCAGACTCAAACCGCCAAACTACCTGTCTTACTGCCGGCTCCTCGCCTGATTGGTCGCCGGTCTGGCTGCAACTGCACTCACCCCCCCATACTACTTGATGTCTGGGGCCGCCACGACCTCAGTCCTCAGAATATTCCGTGCTTTCACAGTTAACACTTCTCCCTGCTAGACGTAAGCTTTAGCGTACGTATACTGAGAGAGGTGATAGCTTAAAGCCAATATTCCAGCACCTTTCATATACTTGTATATTGCACTTCTTGTTATTTTGTCTTAACGTAACTTTTCATTGTGTCATTTAATGATTCTTATTATTTTGATTGATTGATTTTATTATACGAATTTGTTTGACCATTTTATTCATGTTTTATTTCTTTAACGTAATTAAAATTCCATTGTTAAAGTTTACTTGTGTTTTGTGTGTCTTCTCCTTACCTTACCACAGACGAAGTTCCAGATTTTCTATTTTTTTTTTAATACTATGTGACGAGGCCATACCCCTAGCTTTGAACAGCCGAACACCAACGCGTTACCGTCACATATTATATGGGGGCCTGTCCTAGGAGCTTCACTCAGGTACTGGTGCCAAGTGGTAATTTATGGTAAGCGTATTTAACTTTGTTAACGTAGCTTTACTATTTTTCATATTCAATTAAATTTTTTATAAGGTGCGGTGTATTGTGCATTACGAGAGTAACATATGGTGAAGGTGAGACAACTTTGGATTACGTGGTGACTGTAGGCCTCAGTCATACTCTTAATTGGTCATCTCTCCCTCCGTGTTATTACTCGTGTTTACCATCTTTGTCCCTTGAATATTTCTCATTTTTGACAGATCATCATATTGGTACCCTGGTACTGTGGTCTGCCCCGGGTCAAGAGTACCCAATCTTCTGCAATCTGACTGTAGGAGGACAAAGAGGGCCATAGTTCCTCTAGCTCGAACTTTAGTTGCTGAATTGGGACCTCAGCAGCAGTTCTCGTCACCAGTTGACACCTCGCACCCCTACACGTCAGAGATGATGATACATACAACGGTAGGGAATTAGCTTACTTTTTCAGAGCACAAAAGTTCGCTAATTCTGTAAGTATCATATTAAATTCAGTAGGAAAAACTTGCTTTATATCCTATAGAGACTTGGCAAGGTATGCCTACATCCTTGGACTACCAATTTTACTTTTGAGGCAATTTACTGTTTCATTTGTTTTCGAAACTCTGTTTCATTTGTTAGTAGGATTTTCTTGCCCTTATCCTCTTACATGAGTACCGGGTACAAGATTTCCTGCGCCCTTGATTTAATTTAATCATTTAACATCTTTTATTTAACTTTAATTGTTAAAGATCTCACAGGATAGGTATCAGTTGCCACGTTGTCCTGTTTCTGACATTCACTATTGAATATTCGTGTACCTTTATTTGCTAATTTCACCATGTTTCGTCTCCAAGCTTTCCTTGCAAATCCAGCAGGTGAAATAGGGACTTTAAGTCGTGCCAAGAAGACTGAATTACAAACTCTTGCACATGAGTATCAACTAGAAGTTCCCTACCAAGCCAACAAAAACGACCTACACAACCTGTTGCTGGATTACTATTTAGAGCAAGGTAAGATAGACTCTGAAACTCATGAAACTTACTATATTGCAGATAAAACTGATTTGGCGACGATGAAACTCAAACTAGAGCTGGCCAAGATTGAAGAACGAACAGCTGCCATACGGAGGGAAGAACAAGAACGCGAAGCTGCTTTGAGGAGAGACGAACAAGAACGCGAAGCTGCTTTGAGGAGAGACAAACAAGAACGCGAAGCTGCTTTGAGGAGGGAAGAACAAGAACGAGAAATCACCCTCAGAGAACGTGAAGCTGCCTTGAGGAGAGAAGAACACGAACGTGGACTCGCCCTCCAGGAACGTGAGGTTGCACTACTCCAGGAGTGGGAACGAGTACAGCTTGAAACCAAACGACGCGAGTTGGAGATGCAACGCGAACATGACAAGCAACAAGCGACTCTGGCTCTAGAGTGTCGTCAACGCGAAATCGCCTTGGAAACTTCACACTTCACTCAACGCCAGCAAGCTACTGCCAATCTTCCCGTCAGTTTTAATATATCACATGCAAGTAAGTTAATGCCATCCTTTGTAGAAGCAGAAGTTGATGTGTTCTTTACTACCTTTGAAACTCTTGCTAATCAACTCAGTTGGCCTGTCGACCAATGGGCCACACTTCTCAGAGTCCATCTTACAGGTAGAGCTGCAGTCACACTCAGTACTTTGGCGTCTGAGAATGACTACCACACTCTGAAACAAGCAGTGTTGGACGCCTACCTCCTCTCTACTGAAAGTTATAGAAGGAAATTCCGTGACCACCTGAAGGCAAGTACCACTACCTTCCTCGAGTTTGCTAACACGAAACGGAGGTATTTCATGAAATGGCTGGAAGCAGCACATGTCTTTACTTTTACAGAACTCGTCAACCTGATGCTTGTTGAAGAATTCTTGAGACGTGTGCCGCCTCCTGTCCGCCTCTACTTAGCAGATAAAGAAGAAACCGACTACCTGAAGTGTGCTAAGTCGGCTGACACTTACAGCCTCATCCACCGGCTGACACCCGAACCATCCTCCAGTAAGAAGTCGTGGTACAGTTACGAGAAAGTGAGCCCCGATCAAGCTGGTTCACAACTGTACTGCAAGTATTGTAGACTCTATGGACATACCATAGACAATTGTGGTAAGTCTCAATACAAGGGAACCACTGACCAACAAAAACCCAAACCAACTCCTCCTAAGTCCGGTAAGCCTGTGATGAATGTTGGTGTTAATGTTAATGATCTTTCTCTTTTCAGTAACCACCTGTATACTGGAACTGTCTCTGCCAACGGTTCAAATCCGGAGGGACGTTTCAAATTGAAGATCTTGAGGGACACAGCGGCTCTTCAATCGATCATCTTGAAGTCGGCTGTGCCCAACATCACCTACACCGGAGAAACTGTCTTCATCACTGACCTCACTGCCACCACTCCATACCCTCTCGCCAGAGTCCACCTGGATTGTCCCTATGTGAACGGGGAAGTCCAAGTCGCCGTCAGGGAAAAGCCTTTTCCCATGCCTGGAGTGCAACTTCTCCTAGGCAACGACTTGGCAGAAGACCTGCAACCGACCAACCTGATCGTCATGGACAAACCCCAGGTGTGTAACTCTGTGCCAAGTAACCCTATTCTAGAGTATGTTCCAGCAGAGGTTCAAGAGAGTGATGAAGTTTCTCCTCCGGTTCTCGTGACCACCCGTGCACAAGCCGCACGTCCACAGCCAGCTGACTCTACTGCTACCGCTGTCCCTCAAGACCCTCAGAAACTCCCCCCGCATCTGACCAAGTTGGAGTTCCGTAAGTTGCAGAGGGAAGATCTTACTTTAACACCATTGTTTTTCCAGGCTGAGACTCAACCCGACAGTATTCCTGGGTTCTTCCTAGAGAACGACTTGCTCTACCGCAGATATAGACCCAGTAAACTGAAGGAGGAGGACGATTGGGCCAACATCGAACAACTTGTGATTCCCACCAGCCTGCGGCCCACTATTCTACACCTGGCCCACGGAGCACTCTCCCACTACGGCTTCAACAAGACTTACCATGGAATTCGTCAAGAGTACTACTGGCCAGGTATGGTAAATAACGTCAAACAGTACGTAAAACAGTGTCATACATGTCAGATGGCAGGTAAACCGAACATCTCCATTCCCAGAGCGCCACTGATTCCCATACAGGTGCCTGCGGAACCTTTCCACAGACTCATAATAGACTGTGTCGGTCCTTTACCTCGGACCAGTTCAGGTAACGCCTACATCCTAACCATCCTGTGTCCTACCACCAGATTTCCCATAGCAGTTCCAGTGAAGAACATCACGGCTGCTACGGTTATAAAACATCTATTGAAGATCTTCACTCAATACGGATTTCCCAGGGAGATTCAGAGCGACTGTGGTACCAACTTCACCAGTGATCTCTTCAAAAGGACACTGGAGGAGTTCAACATCAAACAGGTATTGTCCAGCCCCTATCATCCTGCTTCACAGGGTTCTCTTGAACGTAGTCATCAGACAATCAAAGCACTCTTGAAAAAGTTTTGTAGTGAAACCTCGAAGGATTGGGATAAGCAGATTGACCTTATAATGTGTATTTTCAGAAGTCTCCCCAATGAGTCCCTAGGAGTATCTCCTTATGAGATGCTCTACGGCCGTAAGTGCCGTACTCCCCTTAAGGCTTTCAAAGACTCTCTCCGAGATGCCACCTTCAGTGAGCATCAGAATGTGCCCCAGTTTCTTCAAAACCTTCAACACATTCTAGAGAGAGTCCACCGTTTTGCCCATGATAATCTATTGAAAGCCCAGGAGAGAATGAAGACTCATTACGACCAGACCAGCAAAGTAAGAAAATTCAAGCCGGGAGACTTCGTCCTTGCATATTTCCCTATCCCAGGTTCACCTTTACAAAACAGGTTTTCAGGACCCTACCGCGTCAAAGAGTGCAGGAATAATAACAACTACGTAATAGAGACTCCAGATAGGCGGCGGAAGACCCAGCTGTGCCACGTCAACCTCCTGAAGCAATATAATGGTACTCCTCCCACTGTCCTAATAAACTGTTCTACCTTCACAGAACCCTACATCCACAGTGAGACCTTCCCAGCTTCTCCTCCCGAAAGCACTGACAAGGAGTCAGCGCTTTCTAATTCCGAAATCCTTAATGATCTTCCCAAATGCTTTCAGGATAATAATCGTGCTCCTTTGCCCTATTCTAATTCCACTCTCACCTCGTCAGATAAGCCCTTCATCCTCCATGTCGACGCCAATGGTACCGACGTTGGTGGTGTCGCGATGCAACAACGAGGCGAGGAGAATACACCTGTCAGCAACTACTGCTACAAGGAACTACGGAACAATTGGCAAGGAGCTACTCTTCCTCATCCTGAAGCTTCAGCACTTCACTCCACACCTGAAAAGTGCTCGGTCCACCATCAACACGGACCACACCACCCTACACCTCCTGCAGCACGCCCACTTCCCATCTCAACGTCTTCTACTATGGGCTTGCTAACTGCAGAAAATCCACCTGGAGACACGCTATACCAAGAGTCCGACAACATCTTAGCCCATGATCTCTCCAGAAGTTATGAAGTAGAAGCGACTCCATCTATTACTCCACCACATAACGACGTACTTCTTCCAGAACCGCAGGCTTCGGGGGAGAGTTGTGACGATAATCTCCTTCAAGAGATTGAGCCTGCTCTTCCCTCCACAATTACGTCGTTATATATATATAAAACTACTATGGAAGAAATGTCCAACAACGACAACAACACCAGCAAGGTTTGCCAGAGCGCAAAACGTATGCAGCCAGGGACACCTGCTCAGACTCAAACCGCCAAACTACCTGTCTTACTGCCGGCTCCTCGCCTGATTGGTCGCCGGTCTGGCTGCAACTGCACTCACCCCCCATACTACTTGATGTCTGGGGCCGCCACGACCTCAGTCCTCAGAATATTCCGTGCTTTCACAGTTAACACTTCTCCCTGCTAGACGTAAGCTTTAGCGTACGTATACTGAGAGAGGTGATAGCTTAAAGCCAATATTCCAGCACCTTTCATATACTTGTATATTGCACTTCTTGTTATTTTGTCTTAACGTAACTTTTCATTGTGTCATTTAATTATTCTTATTATTTTGATTGATTGATTTTATTATACGAATTTGTTTGACCATTTTATTCATGTTTTATTTCTTTAACGTAATTAAAATTCCATTGTTAAAGTTTACTTGTGTTTTGTGTGTCTTCTCCTTACCTTACCACAGACGAAGTTCTAGATTTTCTATTTTTTTTTAATACTATGTGACGAGGCCATACCCCTAGCTTTGAACAGCCGAACACCAACGCGTTACCGTCACAATATATATATATATATATATATATATAATATCTTTTGCCTTCTCTTAATTATGTAAGAAGGTTGATTATTTGTGTCGATCAGAGTTTCACGTGTTTCACAAGATTTGTAATTAGTAACTATTGGTGTAAGGTGACTTGTATTATTAGTCGAGCCGTTTGGGGACTGTGTCCTAGTCTGGTGCCAGTGTGGACATTAGCTCGGGAGAGGAGAATCCTGACTTAGTCAAATTTCATGGTTTGTAGACTTTAACTTTTATGATGAGAGTCCGGACTCTGCCAGATATTTAAGTCATTGTAACTCTAACGTTGATTGTCATGTCATTGTGGACTTTAACTTCCGTAGAGAGTTTCTTGACTTTGTCATATTTCCAGTCATGGTGGACATGGTGACTGTTTGAGGAGATATTTTCGACTTTGTCATTTGCCAGTCCAGTTGCCAGACTTAGTTTTTCTGCAGGCAAAGACCTATTACCTATTACCACCTAATAGGTCGAGGCTCATTGATTTATGAGGAAAAGTTCTATTCCAAGAGCCTTGCTGTGGATCATGACGCGACATGGTGCAATTCATGCAGCCTTTCCTTGTAACTCATACCTCTTAGTTCTGGGACTAGTACTGTGGCAAACAGTTGAACGTTATTCAGCTTCGTTGTGCTTGACGAACTTTGGACTCCATATTGGAGTCGCATACTCCAGGATTGGTCTTACATATGTGGTATATAAAGTTCTAGATGATTCCTTAAACAGGTTCCTGAAGGCAGGTCCGATGTTAGCCAGCCTCGCATACACCGTTAATGATATTCTTTTGATGTGGGCTTCAGGAGACAGGTTGTGTGATATCAACTCCTGGATCTTTCTGTCTGTCCGTTTCGGGGAGGACTTCGTCTCCCATTCTATATCCTGTGTCTGGCCTCCTGTTCTCTCCGCCTAGTTTCATTACCATACATTTACTGGTGTTGAACTTTGGTAGCCATTTGTTGAACCATTCCTTCAGCTTGTCTAGGTCATATTGAAGCCTTATACTATCTTCCTCTGTCTTAATCATCCTCATAATTTTTGAATCATAAGCAAACAATAGTGTGTGTTTGTGTGTGTGTGACAAAGGGAGAGAGAGAGAGAGAGAGAGAGAGAGCTCGACACATCAGTGGAGTAATACAGGATTTTCATCCCTATGGAGGTTGGTGTAAGGACGAGATTTCCGCCGTACGATGCATTTCACCCTCGGTTTTTGTACGACGCATTTCACCCTCGGTTTCGTTTGATGTAGTTTAAATACGCAATAAACGTTGCAACAACAACAACAACTACTACTGTTTGTTGCATCCTCCTCCCATTCTCCCCTCCCCCCATTTTGTTGACATATGACATGATTTGTGTAATGTTGTTGCCGGGGGGGGGGGGGGGGGGGCGGGGTGTATGTTGAGTATATGACAGTGTATGTTGAGCATATGACAGTGTATGTTGAGCATATGACAGTGTATGTTGAGCATATGACAGTGTATGTTGAGCATATGACAGTGTATGTTGAGCATATGACAGTGTATGATGAGCATATGACAGTGTATGATGAGCATATGACAGTGTGTCAGCTTGACACACTGTGCGTCACCAGCTTGGCCTGACACAGTTGGGCTCTTCCTTTACTCTGGTCACTCACTCAAACTACATTTACGTATCTCTCCTGGCTCATGTTTACTCATGAGTGGGGAAAGAGTGAGAGAGTGAGAGAGAGTTAGAGTGAGAGTTTTCATGGTAAAATACTACGCTAAGGCTTAACATAAGCTGCTGGGTGTAAAAATTCTAAGTCAGCTTACTGGAGTAAGGTTAAGTTGCCCCATAAAATCAGTAGATATTCGTGATTGTGATAGTGGAATGGTATATATTAATTACCAAGTAGTTTTCTTACATTGAAGTGAACTGATTTGGAACATGAGTTTCTTTGTATTTTCTTGTTGTGTTGATATTTTCATCCATTCTCTCTTTCTGTTTCTTGTTTCCACAATTTTCATTCCCAGTCATTCATAAATATTTCATTTCCATTGTCTTTCTGTTTCTTCATTTCCACATTCTTCACCTCTGTTCTTTTCTTCTAACACCACCTTTCCTCATCCACTTCTTCCCGTGTTGTAATGGTTGGCTTGTTTCAAGCATAGAATAGGCTTATGAGCAAGTTTAGGTAGGTAGATATAGAGCTGACTCGTATATCCTTATGCTCTCTCTCTCTCTCTCTCTCTCTCTCTCTCTCTCTCTCTCTCTCTCTCTCTCTCTCTCTCTCTCTCTCTCTCTCTCTCTCTCTCTCTCTCTCTCTCTCTCTCTCTCTCTCTCTCTCTCTCTCTCTCTCTCTCTCTCCCCCCACCCCCTCCCACACCGGGCGTCACATACACCAGCACACATTACCAAGTAAGCTATCTGCCATCTGCCCAATACACACACACGGTATATTGAACTAATGGCGTTCAGATTACAGCCACTCGTCTCATATTAACTACCCGCTCCGCTGCTCCGGGCTTCCTAACCAATTATAAAGCCCAGTGCGTCATTCCAGCCCCAGTGTTTGCACAGGAGAAACCTGACCTGGACCCGAGTTTGTGTGTAAAAAGTGTATTATTAAATACGGAGGAGTGGGGACTGGGTGTGGACGGAAGGTAATTTTCTGGGGAAAACGCTAAGCAATTACGATTATATTGCACTTGGAAGGGATTTGAGGACAGGGTTTGGAATGGAGGAATGCATGGGTGCCCAACTACTTGGACTGTTGGGGATTGAACACCGACCTTCAAGAAGTGAAACCGTCGTTCTACCGTCCAGGCCAAGTGCTTGGGCACACTGAATAAGGAAGGCTAACTCATAAATTAACTCATTAATTAACTCACCATCCCAGGAGGAACATGAGGACCCACGAGCCCCAGAGGCGGCACCTCGGCGTTACTTCAACAGTTCCTTAGTATATTTGAGTTAAAAGCCAAACGCTTGTTTTAAATTGTTAAGTTCCTTCACTTCGTTAATAGGCTTCATTAATATTTTCCCTTTATTTCGATCATTCCCTTTTCATATATATATATATATATATATATATATATATATATATATATATATATATATATATATATATATATATATATGTCGTACCTAGTAGCCAGAACGCACTTCTCAGCCTACTATGCAAGGCCCGATTTGCCTAATAAGCCAAGTTTTCCTGAATTATTATATTTTCTCTATTTTTTTCTTATGAAATGATAAAGCTACCCATTTCATTATGTATGAGGTCAATTTTTTTTTATTAGAGTTAAAATTACCGTAGATATATGACCGAACCTAACCAACCCTACCTAACCTAACCTAACCTATCTTTATAGGTTAGGTTAGGTTAGGTAGCCGAAAAAGTTAGGTTAGGTTAGGTTAGGTAGGTTAGGTAGTCGAAAAAACAATAATTCTTGAAAACTTGGCTTATTAGGCAAATCGGGCGTTGCTTAGTAGGCTGAGAAGTGCGTTCTGGCTACTAGTTACGACATATATATATATATATATATATATATATATATATATATATATATATATATATATATATATATATATATATATATATATATATATATATATATTATTAAATATGACCGAAAAAGTAAGATTAATAATTCTAACACGAATTTTCTCAATCTTTCGTACATTACGCTTCACTGTTGGAGGTAAATCAAAAATCACTTCTCCAAAATTCATTTTTAATTTTTAGTCTGACCCGACACGGGCGCGTTTCGTAAAACTTATTACATTTTCAAAGACTTCACAAATACACAACTGATTAGAACTTGCGTTTCCCTGATTTTATATCTACATTTGAGTGAGGTGGGAAGGGTGATGTGGCATTACATTTGAGTGAGGTGGGAAGGGTGATGTGGCATTAACACAAGACAGAACACTAGGGGATATTAATAGGGTATTAAAAGTATCAACACAAGACAGAACAGAAACAATGGGTATTGAATAGAAGTGTTTGTAGAAAGCCTATTGGTCCATATTTCTTGATGCTTCTATATTGGAGCGGAGTCTTGAGGTGGGTAGAATATATTTGTGCAATAATTGGCTGTTGATTGCTGGTGTTGACTTCTTGATGTGTAGTGCCTCGCAAACGTCAAGCCGTCTGCTATCGCTGTATCTATCGATGATTTCTGTGTTGTTTACTAGGACCGATATGTCGACCGTGCTCTCAGCCACAGCTCAGAATGGAAGCAAGTCGACGAAGAACTCTGTAGGGTAAGGCAGGTCCTAGTCAATAACGGCTTCTCCAATGGTTTCGTCGAAGACATCATAAGAAGGAAAGTGAAAAGCCATGCAACCTCTGAAGAGACAACTATATATATATATATATATATATATATATATATATATATATATATATATATATATATATATATATATATAATATATATATATATACGTATAATAATTAAAAGCTTTTAGGAGTAAATTTATAGAATTTATACAGAAATATTAGATACAAATACATATATCTAAATCTTTAAGGTAACAAGAGATCAAAATGTTTTTGTTTTATCCTACGTCAATAGTCAATGCAGACAAGAACTTGATATCAAGATATAATGCAACTACCATTAGGACCGATATCATGAACTATGTATCACCGTACAGTGAGAGAGATACAGGTCACAACCTACCAAGGCAAGCCAATGGACTTTAAAACCAAATTAACTTAACCCAACCGTGCCTAGCACAGTCAGACCTAAGTTTATACATAGTAACCTAATATATATATATATATATATATATATATATATATATATATATATATATATATATATATATATATATATATATATATATATATGCATCCCAGTTAGTGAGCCCGGATGGGCACATGTATAAGCAAGTAGATGGGGTCGCCATGGGTTCTCCCCTAGGTGTCCTGTTTGCAAACTTCTACATGGGTACCATCGAGCAAAAAGTCTTAGTCGACATGAACTTGAAACCGGCCATATACTGCAGGTATGTTGACGACATTTTTACACAGGTACCTGATGTCAGACATCTGCAGGAGCTGAAGGAGGCATTTGAGCAGAGTTCCGTGCTGCGTTTCACTTACGAAATGGAAAAGGATGGGAAGCTGCCCTTTCTAGATGTAACAGTCATGGAAAAGGGCGGAGGTTTCCACACTGCAGTCTACACTAAGGAAACAAACATAGGAATGTGCCTAAATGCCAACAGCGACTGCCCAGACAGGTACAAGAGGAGTGTTGTTAACGCATATGTCGACCGTGCTCTCAGCCACAGCTCAGAATGGAAGCAAGTCGACGAAGAACTCTGTAGGGTAAGGCAGGTCCTAGTCAATAACGGCTTCTCCAATGGTTTCGTCGAAGACATCATAAGAAGGAAAGTGAAAAGCCATGCAACCTCTGAAGAGACAACTAACACAACACCTATACCCCCTATTAGACTATTTTACAGGAACTTCTTTTCCACAGCTCATAAAACGGAGGAAAGGGTCCTGAAAGATATTGTTAATAGAAACGTTATCCCTACAGACAAAAATCAGAGGATACAACTGACGATTTACTATAAAACCAGAAAAACGGCCAGCCTACTCATGAGAAACTCTCCAGACACAAAACAGAACGCTTTAAAAGAGACTAACGTCGTCTATGCCTTCAAATGCCCACTTGGGGACTGTAAGCTCCAAAAAACCCAGTATATAGGCAAGACAACAACATCTCTTTCTAGGCGTTTAACGATGCATAAGCAACAGGGCTCCATTAAGGAACATATAATCTCTTCCCACAACCAAACCATCGCCAGAGAAATCCTAGTAAACAACACAGAAATCATCGATAGATACAGCGATAGCAGGCGGCTTGACGTTTGCGAGGCACTACACATCAAGAAGTCAACACCAGCAATCAACAGCCAATTATTGCACAACTATATTCTACCCACCTCAAGACTCCGCTCCAATATAGAAGCATCAAAAAATATGGACCAATAGGCTTTCTACAAACACTTCTATTCAATATCCATTGTTTCGTGTTCTGTCTTGTGTTGATGAAATTAATACCCTATTAATACTCTTGTTCTGTCTTGTGTTGATGAAATTAATACCCTATTAATACCACACTTTGTTCTGTCTTGTGTTAATGCCACATCACCCCTTCCACCTCACTCAAATGTAGATATAAAATCGGAGATACGTAAGTTCTATTCAGTTGTGTATTTGTGAACTAAAGTCTTTGAAAATGTAATAAGTTTTATGAAACGCGCCCGTGTCGCGTCAGACTAGAAATAAAAATGAATTTTGGAGAATTGATTTTTGATTTACCTCCAACAGTGAAGCGTAATGTACGAAAGATTGAGAAAATTCGTGTTAGAATTATTAATCTTACTTTTTCGGTCATATTTAATAATATATGTCTACAGGAAAGACTGCTACCAAAATATACTAATATATATATATATATATATATATATATATATATATATATATATATATATATATATATATATATATATATATATATATGTCGTACCTAGTAGCCAGAATGCACTTCTCAGCCTACTATGCAAGGCCAGATTTGCCTAATAAGCCAAGTTTTCCTGAATTAATATATTTTCTCTAATTTTTTTCTTATGAAATGATAAAGCTACCCATTTCATTATGTGTGAGGTCAATTTTATTTTATTGGAGTTAAAATTAACGTAGATATATGACCGAACCTAACCAACCCTACCTAACCTAACCTAACCTATGTTTATAGGTTAGGTTAGGTTAGGTAGCCGAAAAAGTTAGGTTAGGTTAGATTAGGTAGGTTAGGTAGTCGAAAAAACATTAATTCATGAAAACTTGCCTTATTAGGCAAATCGGGCCATGCATAGTAGGTCGAGAAGTGCGTTCTGGCTACTAGGTACGACATATATATATATATATATATATATAAGTCGTACCTAGTAACCAGAACGCACTTCTCTGCCTACTATGCAAGGCCCGATTTGCCTAATAAGCCAAGTTTTCATGAATTAATTGTTTTTCGACTACCTAACCTAACCTAACCAAACTTTTTCGGCCACCTAACCTAACATAACCTATAAAGATAGGTTAGGTAGGGTTGGTTAGGTTCAGTCATATATCTACGTTAATTTTAACTCCAATAAAAAAAAAACTCATTCATAATGAAATGGGTAGCTTTATCATTTCATAAGAAAAAAATTAGAGTAAATATATTAATTCAGGAAAACTTGGCTTATTAGGCAAATCGGGCCTTGCATAGTAGGCCGAGAAATGCGTTCTGGCTACTAGGTACGACATATATATATATATATATATATATATATATATATATATATATATATATATATATATATATATATATATATATATATATATATATATATATATATATATATATATATATATCGGTAATTTATTCCACAATAGTGGCTAACCATAAACTACAAAATTAATAATTTGTTAATGGAGTTACTACATGGATTATTAGAAGTTATCAATTCTTATCTCTAGAGTTGTAAATGCCTGATAATGGACATCAGTTTCCTTAGGTCACAGACGGTACAGTTAGTGGAGTGTTAATGGCGACCCAGGTAGCCTCGTGGTGCACAGGTCGACTCGAAACTTACTTCTGCTGGTACAACACCTGTCAAATAGTTTATAAGTAATACACTGTTTTCACAACACAGTGAATATTCAAAGATGAGGCTACATTAATGATTAGGCTTACCCATTTTGGTTATAACGCTTGCGTCATAACCATGCAGTGTTAGAGATATTATGATAATGGTCAATAACATAAAATACAACAATTGTTCGGAAATAACACTTCCCTGGTACGCTGAGTTCGCTGGTTGGGCGAAAATGTTTCTTTCCTGTATCAAGAACTCGGGAAATAAGATTATGGTTGGAAATTAAGACATAAAACGTGCAGGTGTCTTCTCTGTCAAAAGCTCTCGTGTGTTACTCGCGCGTCAGTGATATTCGGATGAATGTTTTAGCTGCTAAAGAAAACAGATTTGAAATTAAATTCCTATGGATACCATCACATGTTGGCATCTCAAGGCATGACACTGTTGATATGCTTGCAAAGACAGCCTGTAGAAAACCAGTGGTAGAAATTGATATGGGTGTTTCATTAGCAGTGACAAAGAGAATACTTAAACAAATATCTAATGAAGATCTCACCGACCTAACAAATTCACAAAGACCTGAAAGTTGTAGCATTAAATATTATGAGAGATATCGTGAGGAGACATTCACATATGGGACTAATAGAACAAGAACCCGGCAATGTGATGTTATAGTGGCCAGAATACGCCTGGGATATAGACGTATCTGGCAGCTTTCTCAAAACCCAAATGTCGAGTACACAATGTGTCAACTTTGTGAAAGAGAAAACATGTACTCTCTTGAACATTATATTGTAGAATGTCCCATATTGACTGACTTTCGCCCTCCTGGGCTAAGGTATGCTGAACTCTGTAATTACTATATGAGTACTGGAACACTTGATGATATATTGGACTTGTACCCAAGATTAACCGTGTAATGTATCAATTATATAATGTATGTATGTGATGTAACTATATAACCTGAGCTTATAAAATCACCTTAATCACCTTCAGTGATTAAGTGCTTAATTGCACACTAGTTTCTCTATCAGCTATCTCACCCTGTCAGAGTAAATGAGACAAATGTATGTGAATGCATGTGTGTGTATATATGTACGTATATGTGTGTGTGAATGTATGTATATAAAGTATATACGGAAGCTGATCAGAATTACATTTCACCTTTGTAAATGCACATTAATGACACTATGTAAAAGACACATCGAACACTTTATGTAGGGCATACGTAAATCTGTGTATCTATGTATTTACGTATGTAGGTTAGCTTAGAATTTTAAAAGCATTGAATCACCTTTTATGGTTGATTGTTCAATAAACCCTTGAACTATATGTTTAACTCATCTCTAACCCTGTCCATGGAGGACAGAAGAAATTGTATATATTCTGGTTAGCATTGTAAATGTGTGGCCACGTCTGTGGTAAAAAATAATAATAATATAAAAAAAACTCGCGTGGCGTCGCTTCGCCCACCTCTTCCTCGCCGAACATGTACTGGACGCGTCCAGTTTTTCTAGTTTAATTATCAGTTACAGGAGGAAAACGCTTATTTATTCAAGAATTACAGTTGTATCCAGACTTAATAAATCCATTTTCGTATTTTAACTCTCAGACTGGAGGTGTTATATGTTTATTAAGATAATTGTTGGGTACCACAGCTACTTTGTTGACGTGGCAAATTCCCGTTTTTTCTGGGCGCCACTAAGTACGATCTCTATAATAAAATTAGTAAAGTTAATGTTGTTAGTAAGTGCCTGACATAACTATTTTATCTTTGTATGTCAGGGGTTAGTAATTTGATGTTGGAATTTCCAATACCAATCGTATTGACGTTTGCCTTTCCATCGGGGACTTTCGGCGCTGTGGAGAGGGGAGGGCCTGCTGCATAGGTGACAGCTTCTCCCTCATATCAACCTACCCAGGCTTTGTGCCCTGGAGAGACCACTCCAGACCGATAACCAAAGTGTAACTCCTTAGTCTCCTGAGACTGATGGGTGCCTATGACAGCGAATAGTGTCAGAAATGAAATGATAAGCAGGTCCCAATCTCTTGGGCTTATTAAACTGTTGCCGACGTCAGGGGATTTACACCGTCTGACGAATTGGAGACCTCTGTCTTTGCACGACCTTCATTACAAAATTTTTTTGGAAACTGTTAAAAATGGCTTCAGTTGGTTTTGGCTAAATTAGTCTCTGGAACAACTCTGTGGTGTTCCTGGTCGGTTGATAGTTGTAATGTTATTTGGGACATCTTTCTGAGATCAATGTTCACTCATCAATGATTAATTGAGATTGGTCTAAGGCCTTTGATAGGGTTAATATTGGGTTTGTTATAAAGTGTTGCGTTAAGTTGGTGTGGCACTGGGCTTTCTTTCGTAGATGCAGATGCTTTATTGTAGGAATCAAAGCAGTCTTTGTATCGGTTGTTTGTCTAGGGAATCTTTTGCGATTGAGTGTTCTGTTTGGCAGTGGGTGTCGCCTTTCCATGGCTCATTCATGGAGGCGGTCATTCCATGGGCGCCTTCTAACCCTCAGGCGCCCATTCCATGGGTGCCTGACAGCTGAGTGGACAGCGCTTTGGATTCGTTGTCCTGAAGTTCCGGGTTCGTTCCCCGGTGGAGGCGGAGACAAATGGGCAAAATTTTTCTTTTACCCATGATGCCCCTATTATCTAGCAGTAAATAGGTACCTGGGAGTTAGACAGCTGCTACGGACTGCTTCCTGGGGGTGTGTAACTAAATGGAGGTCTGGTCAAGGACTGGGCCGAGGGGACGCTAAGCCCCATAATCATCTCAAGATAACCTCAAGAAATGACTCTGTATGTTGTCGTGTCAGGAGCCTCTGTGTTTGTGGGTAAAGAAGACTCAATTATGCCGGTGCCACTTCGGAATGCAATGTAGCTCCTTGTAACTGGATATGCAGATGACATGACACTTTTGTATCAAACGAGGTTTCGGTGTTGGCTGTACATATTGTGCAAGTTTGACAAAGCGACGGGTACGATGATTAGCAGGGTCAAGATATGCATGATTGGGCTTGGCAGTTGGTGTATTAAGTCCCACTGGGAGATTTCGTTCTCACCTAGTTGTGCTTGCGGGGGTTGAGCTTTGGCTCTGGTCCTGTCTCTCAACTGTCAATCAACTGGTGTACAGATTCTGGAGCCTATTGGGCTCTATCGAATCTACATTTAAAACTGTGTAGGGGGCCAGCCTCCACCACATCTCTGCCTAATGCATTCCATTTGTTAACTACTCTGACACTGACAAAATTCTTTCTAATGTCTCTGTGGCTCATTTGGGTACTAAGTGTCCACCTATGTCCCGTTGTTCATGTTAACCCGTGATAAATAGTTTGTCTTTGTCCACCCTGTCAATTCCCCTGAGAATTTTGTATGTAGTTATCATGTCTCTTCTATCTTCCAGGGACGTGAGGTTCAGCTCCTTTAGCCTTTCCTCGTAGCTCATACCTTTCAGTTCTAGGACTAGTCTGGTGGCATACCGCTGAATCTTCTCATACTTTGTCTTGTGTTTAACTAGGTATTGACCCTAGGCTGGAGCTGCATACCCCAGGATTGGTCTGACATAAGTGGTATACAGCGTCCTGAACGAGTCCTTACACAAGATTCTAAAGGCAGTTCTTATGTTTGCCAATCTTGCATATGCCACTGATGATATCCTTTTGATGTGGGCCTCTGGGGACATTTTCGGTGTGATATCAACCCCCAGATCTTTCTCTCTATTTGATTCTTGCAGGGTTTCACCTCCCAGATGGTACCTTGTTTTCAGCCTCCTGCTCCCTTTTGATTAATTTCATTACTTTATACTTTCTTGAGTTGAACTTTAGTAGCCATTTTCTAGACCATTCCACCAGTTTGTCCAGGTCATCCTGTAGTTTCTATCTTCATCTGTCTTGATTCTTCTCGTAATTTTTGCATCATCAGCAAACAGAGCCCTGTGGGACTCCGCTGGTGATATCTCGCCACTCTGATGTCTCCCCCCTCACAGTTACTCGCTGTTTCCTGTTGCTTAGATACTCCCTTATCCACTGGAGCACCTTACCTTTTACTCCTGCTTGTTTCTCCAACTTTTGTAACAACGTTTTATGGGGTACTGTGTCGAAGGTTTTTTGACAGTCCAAGAAAATGCAATCTGCCCACCTTTCTCTTTCTTGCCTAATTTTTGTTGCTTGTTTGTAGGATTCTATTAAACCTGTGAGGCACGATTTACCATCCTTGAACCCATGCTGGTGGTGTGTTACAAAGCTTTTTGCCTCCAGATGCTCTATGAGCCTTTTCCTCACGATCTTGTCCATCACCTTGCATGGTATACAAGTTAGGGAAACTGGCCTGTACCTCAGTGCCTCTTGCCTGTCACCCTTTTTGTATATTGGAACTGCAATAGCTGTCTTCCAGCTTTTCGGTAGGTGTCCTTTTTCCAGTGACCCTGTTATATACCGTAGAGAGTGGTACACTTAGTGCCTCTGCACCTTCTTTTAGTATCCATGGTGAGATTCTGTTAGGCCCATTCGTGGTTTCGAGCTAATGGTTCTATTATAACCATCGGTATTACATGGTGTCAGACGTGTGAGGCCCACGTTGTGGAGGAATAAGCATGAGGTGCAAATGAATGTTTTGGTCTCAATGACGATGTTGTCGAATAGAAGATTGACTCTTGCAAAAGTAATTGATCATATATTGTAAAGTTCATTTTTATGTGTGGTATGTTGCTCATAGTTTTCCGCTGCTAACAAAAAAACGTAAAGCAGATTAATATGATAATATTTTGGTACGAGGGATGTATGGGAGATATCAGCCAATTCGGTGGACTAAACTCTGAGTAATGGTGTAGTGGGATTCGGTTACAGTTAAGGAGAGTGCACATTAGAATGGAATTAATTCACTGGGGCATTATTATTCTAAAATGCATGCCAGGAATTTATTGAGTATGCCTGACAGCGTTTATACTGCTTTGCCTCAGTACTATTCTTGTATTATTGATAGATTTATAAGTATTTTTATAGTGGACGGTTATTTGCATGTCATGTAACTGTGTTTACATAGTTCTGCTGCAGTTTGTGGGCCCTGTTGTGGGGGTGGCGTGCCCTCTCTTTAACTGGGTTGGGGTGTGGGGTAATGTGTAACCTACATGGCTCAGAGACCGCATGAGCTACTGTGTATATATCAACATTGACAAGTCTCTCTCTACTAATGATAGACTACAGGTGTTGGCTGTAAGGGATAACAACTGGTGTGACCTTTGTGCTGCAATTGAGGCTTCGGTGCATGCTTCTTATTCTTGTCAACATAAAGCTACCAAATTTGCTTGGTTGATGGTCACTATTGACAAGCTGTGTGAGGACCTGGTGTACATATTGATTTGTTGAGGTTTTACTTGTTTAGGTTTACTTCCCCTGTGTACGAAGGTTCAAAATAATGAGTGATCGGGCTCTGGGCTGCCGTGGGGTACGGTTGTTCAGTCCGGCCCCTGCAGATGTCAACCCGGCGTGGTGTTAATGGACCTGGGTGTAGCTGCTGACGTGGCCTGTGTCCCGTATTTCTCCTGAGAGGCCCCTGGGGCCATGACGGTCTGTAGTATGGGGGGGCTGTGCCCTCTGTCACCCGGCAGGACTGCATTGGCCTGGAGTTTTCTGGGAATGCTTCCTACTACGCAGTAGAGGTGGTGTTATTCGACATGCTTCGTGTTCCTGTAGAGTCTGTGTGTGGTGTCCAGCTGCTTGCTGGGAAGCGGGCAATTATAAAGTTCGGCTCCTCAGTGATTTTCCAGGATCTCGTTGCGCGCTATGATGGGCACTCTTTCACTCTGCCTGACAATGGTGGGCCAATGACCATCTCCGATCGTTGACGTATGTAGTGGTGCATGGGATGCCCTTCGAGTTTCCTGAGGACCTTCTACGTCAGTACTTTGCCCATTTTGGGTGGGTTCTTCATGTGAGGATGAATGCCGTCCCTACCGGGAGGTGGAAGGGGGATTCCGTGTGGGACCCGCACTCTCGTCATGTGCCTCAGGGATCTTATATGCTCCTCCATCATGCTGTTGGGGTTCCCGATTCATGTCTTTCATGCAGTCTAGCCTAGGACATGTTTCAGGTGCGTCCTACCGGGCCACCAGGCTGCGGGGTATGAGGAGCGCCGGGTCACCCCTGTTAACCTCTTCCGGGAGGAAGATTTTTCCCCGTTGTTGGCTCCAGACAAGTCTCCAAGTGCTGAAATGTGTGTTGCTTCCTTGCTGGCTTCTGCCCTGGGGTTTGATCCTTTGGCTCGCCTGGGTGCAGATGTGGGTGGTGGTGTGGATGTTGACATGGGGGATGGGCCAGATTCACCTCCACCGCCAGATTCCCCGCCTGAGCCATCCCTGCCCCTAACACCCTAGCCCGCCCCATCTGGACCGCCCCTGCCTTTTTCCATCCCTGGATTCGGTATCTCCTGTCACTCTGGATGTCCGTGAGGGGCTGTCTCCTGCGGTATGTGGTCCGGTGCCCCCGACAGTGGAGGCTGCAGCTTTCAGGTGACGAGATTTGAAGGTGCACCCGTCAGAGAGTTCTGGTGTGCTGCGGGATGATGTGGGTGATAGTTCGGATGACCAGCAGCCTGTCTCCAAATGCTAGAGGCGGGTTCCGAGTGTGTCTTCCCATCGAGGTGCGCCTTGGGTGGAGGTGAAAGAGTGTAGTGTTCTGGTGTCTCCCTCCGTGGTTGGCGGTGCTGTGGGGGAAGGGGGGCTCTGTGCTACCTCCTGTGTCGTCCCCCTGTGACTACTGCTGTTGGCTCCCCACAGTGGGAGGTTGCTCCTGCTGATCGGGTCCTCAACGTGGTCTTAAGGAAAGATGTGTGCCAGGGGGCCTCTGCTCCTGTCCCCTGGTGCATCTACGTCCTCTGCAGATCCCCCCCAGTGCGCAGCCCCGTGAGAAGCCCAGTGAGAAGCCTCGTGCACAAACCAGTGCGATGCCCAGTGCAAATTTCAGTGAGGAACTATTTAGTTTGAAATCCTTTATGTTTGTGTGTTTGTTTGCGTGTGTTTGCATTTTTAATTGTGCTGTACTGGTTGTTTCCTGTGTGTGTTTTTTATGTTCCATCTTTGTGTTGTTTCTAGTGCTGTTGAGTGTATGTGTGTGTGTGTGTTTTTTGCCGGTTCCTGCGTGTTCTGGTGTTTGTTTTTGTTTTATTTGAATGTGTGGGTGCCATTTCATTATGTTTTTTCCCGGCCCCTGCATGTTCTGGTTATGCGTTACTGTCTGTTTCGGCTCCTTGTCCTTTCCATGTGGCCCTTCAGGCTGGATTTCTTCCTCAAGTTGTATAGTGTTCTTTTCCCATGCTTCTTTGCCGCGGGATAGTTCTGTGTATATGTGTATATATATGTACTTGGTATTGTGTAGCAGTATCATTTCAGTGTTATTTCAGTGTTTCCTGTTATGGGCTTGTTTGTTTTTTAGTTTTGTGTTTTGCTTTTGTGCTTTACATGATCATTGCATGTACTGTTTTTTTGTCAGACTGTTTTATTGTATTTATTGTGCGTTATCAATAAAAAGAAGAAAAAAAGGTTCAAAATAAATTGGCAATGTTATCCTAGTACATTTTTTGTGAGTATGGATTGTGCGGCAGGAAGGCCTTAGATATGCAACCTGTCCTCCTACAAAGAATGTCGCATTTCGCTCATAAGCAATTACATTAGGCCAAAAATTGTCGTACTAGAAAATGGAAGGGAGGGAAGGGGACTAACAGGAGAAAGCGCCAAGCCATTATGACTATATATCACTTGGAAGGGGTCAGAATAAGGATTTGGGATGGTACGGGGGGAAAGGAATGGTGCTCAACCACTTGGACAGTCAGATTAAACCAAGAAAACGGGACAGTACATCACTTTCGTGAGCCGATTTCATTTCAAATTATATCCATTTTTGGCCATAGTGCGCATACGAGCGAAAAGCGACGTTATTTTTTAGAGGACGGGTTGCACCACAAGTAGTTTGTGTCTTGCGATAGTGACGTACTGTCCCGTTTTCTGTTTTGGGTCCTCTGGTAGGTTAGGAGAGGACACTTGAAATTGACCATGTTCTTGACGTTTGACGTTAGGAAACCTCAGGAGGACGGGCTGAGATATGACCTGCGGTTTTTGAAGGGAAAACATTTGTGGTATATGAGTGAGGCTTGGAGACAGGCTGAGTGGTTGTCCTACCCCTGGTACTTTGTAGTGTTCTGTTTCCATTTTTTCCTTCGTGAATATAGGATATATGTTCATTTGCTAGTAGTTGAATGTCCAAGTGTATGATAATGTACATTTCTCAATAGACACAATCACATATGTGCTGGGATTGTGGTAACAAAGTTTGGGCTATTGTTGACAATATAGCAATACGCTGTGGGCCGATTGTACTGGTGGTTTGATGTGTTCACATAGTGATTAACTCATATATTATAGTGCCTTAAGGGTTTTCCTGTCTTAATGTCATCCAGGTTCTTTCTGGTTGTTACTTGTTTAAGAATATGGAGATTATTTTGCCTGATTTCGTGTACAGTTTTGTTGCATTATGTTACATTTGACCCATTTTAATGTATGGACAAGTTGTGATATTCCTGTATTTCTTAAATAAAAGGAAAAACTTTATGACGGTGACTGGCAATCTCATTCACCAAACAAGGTATCTGACCACTTGCACTAAGGCTCCATGTAACGAAACTGCTTGACTAAATAGTGAAGACAAAGAATCACCTCAAAATAACTGTTTATGGACCAAAGGATGTGCTGTTGTCTGTGATCATTGTGTAAGATTATTTCATATTTTCTCAACGCGTCTTCTCGTTTACTTTCAGATAAATCATGAGAGAAAACGTGACTAATCACCACCGCCCCTGTGTACATTTACGGTAAGTTTCTTGTTATTGTTTTCTCCGGCGATTATACCCGCGGGTACACCCCTGGAGTACCCTCCAGGGTACACCCTGGGGCACCCTCCAGGGTACACCCTGGGGCACACTCCAGGGCACACCCTGGGGCACCCTCCAGGGCACACCCTGGGGCACCCTCCAGGGCACACTCTGGGGCACCCTCCAGGGTACACCCTGGGGCACCCTCCAGGGCACACTCCAGGGCACATCCTCCAGTGCACATCCTGGGGCACCCTCCAGGGTACACCCTGGGGCATACTCCAGGGCACCCTCCAGGGCAAACCCTGGGGCACCCTCCATGACAGCGGTCGCCCATGTTTGGGCCGCAGAAAAATCTGGATATTATTTACATTTTTTATGTTTTATTAATAATAAAACAAAAATAGTAGTATAAGAAATTCTTATTAGCTGAATGTTATATTTTATTTCTATACTGTATGTAGCTGTGTGTTTTCTTCAAGTTTTACATTTAATGGCAACAAATAGTTTGACTTTAATTACTATCATTTCTTGTAAGGTTTCAGATTTGAATGCAATGAAATCATAATGAGTGAAAAAATGCAAAGGAATATTTTGCATTTCTTTAGTACTACAAAAGATAATGTAACTAATGATAACAATAGTAATATGTGTACTTGACTGAACTGTGAGCTGCCCAATGGTTCAGGGCCGCCACAGTCCTCGTCAGCCACCATTAACAACAACAACAGTCCCACTGGAGGCCCAGAGAAGAAAAACTTGAAATATCAAGAAAATATGATTCGAACTTCTTGAAATTTGGATTTATTCAAGAACCAGGTAGTGAGTTGCAGCATTCACAGCCGCTCTGTGGTGAGTGTTCTGAGAGTCTGTCCCATGATGCCATAACACCTTCCACTCCTGACACTGGCAATCAAAACATCCAGATTTAACTAGGAAACCACTGGAATAGTTTCATAGAGTGAGTGGAAATATGTCAAAGCAAGTAATTGTTTTAACAAAAATGGAATAGATAAGGCCTAATTAAAGGCTTCTTACCTGATAGCACTTCAGGTCGTGTAAAATAAAAAGCCTTATACGGTTGGAGAAGAATTAATTAAGCCTTGCATGTTGAAAGCCTATGAAGATGTTCTGAGAAAGCAGGTTGCCCAGAGAGTGAAAGTAATTCCTATGTCCGCTGACACTGTCAAGGCGCAGAATTGAACACATGGCTGAAGATATTGGAAATCAGGTTATAAAAATAGTGAAAAATTCACCAAATAATTCAACTAGAGGAATCGACGGCCGTAAGTAACAAGGCACTTCTACTTTGTTTTGTGAGAGTTGAGTGTGAAGGAGCTACAGGAAGAACTACTTTCTTCAATCAACTTGTCGGGTAGAACCACTGGCGCTGAGATTTTTAAGGACGTGTTCACACTACGAGGAAAATTAGATGGTTTTCCAAGACAATATTACTGTGGCAAACGGGTTGGCTGAAGTAGATCTGCAGATGTTTTCATATATTGATGACTATATATGAGAGAGAGAAGGATGTCACCCGGCAGGTGGATGTCATCCGGCAGGTGGATGTCATCCGGCAGGTGGTAACCATTGTTCAACACCACTTACAATTACTCACAGAATCTTTTGCTCGTTGTTACCCAAAGAAAGAATCCCAGAAAGGGCAATATGTGGATAATAGATCCATCTGCAGCAAACATTGAAGATACCAATTTAAGCATGAATGGAAAAGAAAGACTCATCAATCTATCATCAGACGGCAGCCTCAGAGCTAAATTCCAATCATCCTTATCAAGACCTCGTTTTTGGCTCTCCATATAAAGTGAATACCCATTACTGAGTGAAAAAGCAATTAAAATTTTAATACAGTTTTCAAGAAAGTATTTGTGCGAAAAAGACATTTTCATCTGTCACAGCAATTAGAACTGGGTACTACCGGTCTCATCTTGAAGTAACTACGACTCTCCGTCTTGAAGAAACTTCATTGGAGCCAAATATACATAAACATCTTTCAAACTAGCAGGGACAAATATCACACTAAAAATGAGTAATACTTAAATAAGCTGCAATTATTTTGTAATTACTATGAATTGATCAACAGTCATTGAGAGGCAATTGAAGCACTACGCACCATTTTTGCACAAGTGTAATGATTACTAAATATTATTTTTGCTGCCGTGACAGTGAGGTAACTAACCTATAAATTACGTCCACTATAATGTGCATCCGACTCCCCTTAATGACAGAGAAACCGGAGGGGACTGGGATCTGTAGATCCATAAAACCTTCCAAAATTTGTCTACCTTCAACCTCCCTCCTCCAACTTCTTCCCCCTTCAACCCACTACTCTTTCTTCTTCTCCTTTCATCCCCTTTTCTCTCACTGATCTCTTATTTCCGTCACTTTCCATCCTCCGTCTTGATCCTGTCCTCATCTGTCCCCCTTCCTTATTCTCTATATCCTCTTCTCACCTTTACCCCCATCAACTGTACTCCCCTACTCCCCCCCCCTCCCCCACCATCATATCCCTCACACACCTCTCCTCTTGCCTAATACATCGTATTTTGACGTAAAAAACCCTATAGGACAAAATATGATATGCTATAAATCATACCGGCTCAAACATTCTCGTTTTCTATGCTTGGGTCATTCGTATTGGTTAGGTTAGGGTGTTCCAGTACACCATTTTCTGCCCGTTGTGGCAACTCTAGAGGGCGGGCTTAGGAAAGGGACAAATTCAAGTATATAAGCAAAAATAAATTACTCCAGCATGAATAAAATATGGTAAGGGGAAAGTGGTGTAATTCCTTCGCGAGAAGTTCCTGATTTATTGCTCCATAAATTGAGTGCAAAACAAATCTATTAAATTGTTTTCATCAATAACTCTGTATAGAAGTTAAGTATTTTAGACTACTAGAGAGTGCATTTTAGTTTTAAATTATTTAATCTATAAAGTATTTAATCTAAATAAATCTATATAATAAAGTAAATTTATTACTTTAATCTAAATGTTTAATCTAATATAAATTTAATATATGTAATAAAGTATTTTATCAAAAAGTAGTTTAGAACTTTAGAGAGTGAGGGAGAGTGAGAGAGAGCGATGGAGACAGACACAGACGAAGAGAGAGAGGGGGAGAGACAGTCAAAAAGACAAAGAGAGTGGGAGGGAGTGGGAAGGAAGGAGGGAGGGGAGAAGGGTTAGGGGTGAGGGAGGGATGATGGGAGGGGGAGGGGTGAAGGATGGGGATGGAGTGATGGACAGGAGATGGGTGGGGATTCAGTTGAGTCTTAGGTCCCATTACTTATAGCTTATAGTGGTTCACTGGTTTAAGGCATGCGCTTGGCACACCCAGTGTACAGTTCTTGTTGTTGTTGTTAAAGATTTGCTACTTGGAAGAGAAAATTCCAAGTAGCACTGGCTATGGTGAGCCCGTAGTGGACGTACCTTGCACAGGAGCGGGGTTGGTACTGTACAAATGGATTGATTGATTGATGAAGATTAAGCCGCCCAAGAGGTTGTACGGGCATGAATAGCCCATAAAATGGAGAGAGGAAGGAATGGGCAATAAATAAGAAGAGTGAGGTGAGGAGCAAGTAACAGAAGGTAATACTAGAAGGAGTAAGGCGAAAAGGTAAGAATAGGGTGAAAGGTACGAATGGGATGAATGTAATAATGGGATGAAGGAAGGATGGGATAAGGTAAGAAAAAGAAAAAAGGGGTAGGCTTAAGTCAGGTCACGTTTGTTTAGAAGGTTGGAGCATTAAGTATATACTATGAAAGTATATGAAAGTGAAAATATAGTGAAGCTTACTGTGAAAGTGAAACTTTGTTGATGTTGTCAACAGCAACCAAGCCAGGACTCAAGTTCATGTTAGGAAGGTTGTGTATCAGAGCCGCGTCAACATGACGAAGTCTGTGTAGAGTAGAGGCAGGAAACAATATTTCAGAGGAAGACCAATCAATAGGATGATAAGTGTCCCTAACATGACAGAAGAGAACATTGTTAGTGTCTGCAGACTTAACACTTCTTCTGTGTTCTTTAAGTCTGTCATACAGTGTACGGCCAGTTACCCCAGAGTATTGGAGAGGACAAGACCAACAGGAAATAGAGTAGACACCAGCAGCATTAGCAGCAGGAGGAGCAGTGTGAACCAGAGTACTACAAAGTGTGTTAGTTTGTCGCAATGCGAGCTTTATGTTTGTTATTCACAAATAAATCCCACTGATGTGAAATACATCAATGAGAAAATCAACGAGTTGACTCGACCCCCCGAATTATGGGATTTAATTGAATCTCAGGTTGCAGTGATTTTACCAAGTCGTGGTGTAGTGGTCTAGAGTGTTTGTGTTTGAGAGTACCCAGTGCATAGGTTCGAAACCTCCTCATGGCTCCTACTGATTTTTTCTTTATTGTTATTTTTATTAATGTTGTTGTTATTATTATTGTACAAAGAAATCACATTTAATGTGATTTATTAATCACATTAGTTGGTTAATCAGTTGGAACCATGAGAAGGATTCGAACCTGCACACTGAGTATAGTCTCAGACACACACCTATGCCATGCTATAAGTAATGTAATGTCCTCTGGGTTATGATGAGCTAAAAGTAACGTGGGATTGTGCTGAACCCTCTAGGTGTCCCGAGGCTGTCACCTGATTACTTTAACTTATCTCTCTAACTTTAACTTAGGAGGTTCGACTCCTCCTCATGGCTTCTATTGATTTTCACATTGTTATTATTATTCATAGTAATGGTAATATCTTCTCACAGACATAATAACATAGGGGTAAAAACCCACACTTGTGTAATGTGAAATTTATGTAACGAATTACACCAAGTTTTTCGCACTCTCCTGAGTGTTTGGTCAAGGTCTGAGTGTGTGGTCAGGTCCAGACTTACATCTCAACGTGTAATAGCTATCCTGGGTCCAGTCCTCTTATCCTTCTTGACCTCTTGACTATGTCACCTCCATTCCCGGCTCCTGATGCGCCTGTGGTAATGTCTTCTATGGAAATGTGGTCATGTCCTGTGATCCTGCTCTTCTGGGGACTGAAGTTGTAATTAATAGAGTCGTTCATCTGGATGCTGTCCCTCGTCACCCTCCCCTTACCTCAAGGAGCGGGTCTAATGGGACTGCTATCATTCATCCATTTATTGAGATCTAATTTTAACTCAGCTTTACTTGGAAAATTATTCTATCCTCTGAAGTAAAGCTTTTGTTGCCAGCGAAAGTATTCAAAATATTTATTAGAACCCCTTCCACTACCCTGCTAGTTCTAATATTATTACTTTTATTGATTATTAATATATATAAATGTTAAATGTGAAATATATAAATTCACATTTCTTAAAATCAGAATTGTGATCTTTTTCTCAACTATGGTTTACAACAGCACTGTTACCAGCCAGGGCTCTACATGCTTTCTTTCTATTTCTTCCTTTTCTTTCTCCATGTGGTTTCCAGTTTCTGCCCTGTTCCCCCCACATAGACTTCACTACACTCTCTACAAGGTAATATATCAACTCCTCCCGGATTACTATCCTCTCTTACTCTATTCTTAGTAACACTTTCCCTAATTGCATTTGTGTAATTGAAAAAGATTTAATGTCTTGTATCCGCTACGTTACGGGTCAGTTTACTTATAAGAGGGTTATAAGGTAATTTCAAAACCATTTTCTTATCAGGATTCCAAGTGTGTCTGTCAGTTATAGTGTAAAGGATGACTTTAGCTTTACCGAGTGCTTTTTCAATGCATCACGAGGGATAACATAAGTCCAGAAAAACTCATATATAAGTATTTAAGTTCAGCTTCGAGGTAAGATGGATCACAAATCCTATAAGCTCTTAGATAACGACCGCTGAGTACACTTTGCCTAATTAAATAGGAATGATATGATAAAAAATGAATGTAAGCTTGTATGTGTCTTTTTTCTAGTAGTATGGTAGTAGGTTATTAACCTTTTCTCCATAGTAAACTGCACAGAATGCTCCAGGCTATTAAGACCCTCTAAGTACCTATCTAGGTTCTTGAGATCTCCGTCAAATATAGCCAAAACATCATCAACATATCTTAACCAGGTTCTGGGACCTTTTTCATCTATTATTAATGTGGGTGCTAATTGTCCTTCAAAAAACCTAGATTTGTAAACCAATCCATTGAAACTGAATTAAGTGTCTTCTACACAAATATTAATCACCTGAGATGTAAGTCTGGACCTGACCACACACTCAGACCTTCACCAAACACTCAGGAGAGTGAGAAAGACTTGGTGTAAATTCCTAACATAAATTTCACAAATAAAAACGTGAGGGTTTTTAGCCTAAGATGTTATTATTATTATTATTATTATTATTTTCATCATTATTTATTATTAATATTATTGAGAAAACCAGAGGGAGCTAATCGGGGATTCGAATCAGCAACATGGGAACTTCCAGTCACGCGCCTTACCCCTGAACCATCACATGGTAGTGGTGGTAGAGACAGCAATGGTAGTGGTGGTAGAGGCAGCAATGGTAGTGGTGGTAGAGGCAGCAATGGTAGTGGGTGTAGAGGCAGCAATGTAGTGGGGGTAGAGGCAGCAATGGTAGTGGTGGTAGAGGCAGCAATGGTAGTGGGTGTAGAGGCAGCAATGTAGTGGGGGTAGAGGCAGCAATGGTAGTGGTGGTAGAGGCAGCAATGGTAGTGGGTGTAGAGGCAGCAATGGTAGTGGGGGTAGAGGCAGCAATGGTAGTGGGGGTAGAGGCAGCAATGGTAGTGGTGGTAGAGGCAGCAATGGTAGTGGGTGTAGAGGCAGCAATGTAGTGGGGGTAGAGGCAGCAATGGTAGTGGTGGTAGAGGCAGCAATGGTAGTGGGTGTAGAGGCAGCAATGGTAGTGGGGGTAGAGGCAGCAATGGTAGTGGGGGTAGAGGCAGCAATGGTAGTGGGGGTAGAGGCAGCAATGGTAGTGGTGGTAGAGGCAGCAATGGTAGTGGTGGTAGAGGCAGCAATGGTAGTGGGGGTAGAGGCAGCAATGGTAGTGGTGGTAGAGGCAGCAATGGTAGTGGGGGTAGAGGCAGCAATAGTAGTGGTGGTAGAGGCAGCAATGGTAGTGGGGGTAGAGGCAGCAATGGTAGTGGGTGTAGAGGCAGCAATGGTAGTGGTGGTAGAGGCAGCAATGGTAGTGGGGGTAGAGGCAGCAATGGTATTTCGCAAAAGCTTTTGATAAATGTGACCATGGTGTTATTGCACATAAAATGCGTTCGAAAGGAATTACCGGGAAAATAGACAGACGGATCTACAATTTCCTGACTAACAAATCCCAATGTGTAATAGTCAACAAAATAAAATCCGGTCCATCAACCGTGAAGAGCTCAGTCCCCCAGGGTACTGTGCTTGCTCCAGTACTTTTTCTCATCCTCATATCAGACATAGACCAGAACACAACCTATAGCACTGTATCATCCTTTGCAGATGACACTAGGATTTTCTTGAGAGTTGGCAACATAGAGGACACGGCAAACCTCCAATCAGATGTAGATCAGGTCTTTCTATGGGCTACATAAAATAATATGGTGTTTAACGAGGATTAGTTCCAGCTCATGCGCTACGGAAAAATTTAAAATATAAAAACAGAAACCACGTACAAAACTCAGGCAAATCATAACATAGAACGAAAAGGCAATGTAAAGGATCTGGGTGTACTCATGTCGGAAGACCTTACCTTTAAAGAACACAATAAAGTAGCTGTCACAACTGCAAGAAAAATGACAGGTTGGATAACAAGAACTTTTCACACTAGAGATGCTATACCGATGATGATACTTTTCAAAACGCTTGTGCTCTCTAGAGTGGAGTACTGCTGCACAATGACAGCCCCTTTCAAAGCTGGAGAAATTGCTGACCTGGAGAGCGTGCAGAGATTCTTTACTGCTAGAATCCACTCAGTAAAACATCTAAATTACTGGGACCGACTAAAGAGCCTAAATCTGTACTCCCTTGAGTGCAGGCGGGAGAGATACATAATAATTTACACGTGGAAAATAATTGAGTGGCTGGTCCCAAACCTGCACACAGAAATAACATCACATGAGACCAGAAGACATGGCAGGATGTGCAGAATACCCCCGTTGAAAAGCAGAGGTGCAACAGGTACTCTGAGAGAGAACTCTATCAACATCAGAGGCCCGAGACTGTTCAACACGCTTCCTCTACACATAAGGGGCATAACTGGCCGACCCTCACAGTGTTCAAGAGAGAACTGGATAAGCACCTCCAAAGGATACCTAATCAACCAGGCTGTGACTCATACGTTAGGCTGCGAGCAGCTGCGTCTAACAGCCTGGATGATCAGTCCAGCAACCAGGGGGCCTGGTCGACGACCGGGCCGCGGGGACACTAAGCCCCGGAAGCACCTCAAGGTAAGGTAGTGGTGGTAGAGACAGCAATGGTAGTGGGGGTAGAGGAAGCAATGCTAACGGTGATAATGGTAATAACCCACTATTGTTATTATTAGATAATCTGTAATGATCACAATGTGTCACGTGCTGGAGAGACGGGTCGCGGGTTACTGAAGAGAGTTGAACACCAAAAAGCAGTAACAAAATTCGATAAGAATATTGCCATTACTAATCATTGTTCGGATTTTAATCATGGGATAGACTTTAATAATAATAATATAATTGTTGACAACAGCTCAAATGTCAAAGACGCTTAATAGAAGTAGTAATTACAGATTCTATAGAGACAGTAAAGGGCAATAAATCTTATAGTGAAGATGATCAGATATACCCGAAAATTATACTTAATGATGCTAAATTAATTAACTGGTGTTGAGAGTGTGGGTTGAGAGTGCCCCGGCCCACACTTCCCTGACACCATGACAACTGATCATTCATCTGAAGGTTCGTCACCCCCTGGCGAGTCCCCCGGGGAAGCATAGTCATAGGGACGTCTAATTAAGCCCAAGTGAGGCGCCCCGCCACGCACACACACACGCTCCTTGGAGCGTCTTCATAACACTGTTTACAGCACCTTGAGTGAGGATGTAGGTTACACCCGAAAATTTGGTTTTAATACAATTAAAGATATTTTTGGTCTTTCTTTCACCTTCATTCAAGCACCTCGGAATTGTATAAGTCTCTCCATTATCATATTGTTTCTCCGTCTCTCTTGTGGCTCTTGTGTGTATTCGTTCCCTTCTCTATTGCAGCTGTGTCTATACTCTTGCTGTGCCTCTTCAAACTTCAAACTTTCTTTCGTCTCATGACAAAGTGTTAAGTCATGGACGTTTATTATGCGGTGTTCCCTTGCCCGTTAATATTAGAATGACTTTTATCATCAGCTTCTGAACATATCTGGGACACGCATTCTGTTGTGTCTAGCACAACCATGTTGATGGTTCTCTCTACCAATGCTCTGCTTTAAAAATTAATTTATTTAATAATCCTTGCCTGCAGTGACCTTTGTTCATGCATTAATCCCGTAACTACAATTTGTTTAGTGTTCACTATGGTGCGCAGCCCACTTTACCAGCAATGTTATATATATATATATATATATATATATATATATATATATATATATATATATATATATATATTAGTATATTTTGGTAGCAGTCTTTCCTGTAGACATATATTATTAAATATGACCGAAAAAGTAAGATTAATAATTCTAACACGAATTTTCTCTATCTTTCGTGCACTTCTTTTCACTGTTGGTGGTAATTCAAAAATCAATTCTCCAAAATTCATTTTTATTTCTAGTCTGACGCGACACTTGAGCGCGTTTCGTAAAACTTATTACATTTTCAAAGAATTTAGTTTACACATACACAACTGAATAGAACTTACACATCTCCGATTTGTTTATATCTACATTTGAGTGAGGTGGATGGGGTGAGGTGGCATTAATAGGGTATTAATTTCATCAACACAAGACAGAACACGAAACAATGGGTATTGAATGGAAGTGATTGTAGAAAGCCTATTGGTCCATATTTCTTGATGCTTCTATATTGGAGCGGAGTCTTGAGGTGGGTAGAATATAGTTGTGCATTAATTGGCTGTTGATTGCTGGTGTTGACTTTTTAATGTGTAGTGCCTCGCAAACGTCAAGCCGCCTGCTATCGCTGTATCTAAAGAGAGTTTAACTGTCTTTCTAGGCGTTTAACGATGCATAAGCAACAGGGCTCCATTAAGGAACATATAATCTCTTCCCACAACCAAACCATCGTCAGAGAAATCCTAGTAAACAACACAGAAATCATCGATAGATACAGCGATAGCAGGCGGCTTGACGTTTGCGAGGCACTACACATTAAAAAGTCAACACCAGCAATCAACAGCCAATTAATGTATATATATATATATATATATAATGTATATATAATGTATATGTATATATATATATATATATATATATATATATATATATATATATATATATATATATATATATATATATATATATATATATATATATATATATATATATATATATATATATATATATATACATATATGTCGTACCTAGTAGCCAGAACGCACTTCTCAGCCTACTATGCAAGGCCCGATTTGCCTAATAAGCCAAGTTTTCCTCAATTAATATATTTTCTCTAATTTTTTTCTTATGAAATGATAAAGCTACCCATTTCATTATGTATGAGGTCAATTTTTTTTTATTGGAGTTAAAATTAACGTAGATATATGACCAAACCTAACCAACCTTACCTAACCTAACCTAACCTATCTTTATAGGTTAGGTTGAGTTAGGTAGCCGAAAAAGTTAGGTTAGGTTAGGTTAGGTAGGTTAGGTAGTCGAAAACAATTAATTCATGAAAAGTTGGCTTATTAGGCAAATCGGGCCTTGTGTAGTAGGCTGAGAAGTGCGTTCTGGCTACTAGGTACGACATATATATATACATATATATATATATATATATATATATATATATATATATATATATATATATATATATATATATATATATATATATATATATATATATGTCGTACCTAGTAGCCAGAACGCACTTCTCAGCCTATTATGCAAGGCCCAATTTGCCTAATAAGCCAAGTTTTCATGAATTAATTGTTTTTCGACTACCTAACCTACCTAACCTAACCTAACTTTTTCTGCTACCTAACCTAACCTAGCCTATAAAGATAGGTTAGGTTAGGTTAGGTAGGGTTGGTTAGGTTCGGTCATATATCTATGTTAATTTTAACTCCAATAAAAAAATATGACCTCATACATAATGAAATGGGTAGCTTTATCATTTCATAAGAAAAAAAATTGAGAAAATATATTAATTCAGGAAAACTTTTTTTATTAGGCAAATCGGGCCTTGCATAGTAGGCTGAGAAGTGCGTTCTGGCTATTAGGTACGACATATATATATATATATATATATATATATATATATATATATATATATATATATATGTATATATATATATATATATATATATATATATATATATATATATATAAGTATATATATATATATATATGTATATGTATATATATATATATATATATATATATATATATATATATATATATATATATATATATATATATATATATATATATATATATATATATATTGTTTATTCTTTATACTGGAGCATGCAGATATGTTGGTGAATAGACGGTAAAGGAATAGACAGGATCTACTGCCGAAGCAGATTACTGTAACATTATATTATATATATATATATATATATATATATATATATATATATATATATATATATATATATATATATATATATATATATATATATATATATATATATATATATACTCCCTTCCCTATTATTTTAAATTTAAAAAAAAATAAATATATATATATATATATATATATATATATATATATATATATATATATATATATATATATATGTCGTACTTAGTAGCCAGAACGCACTTCTCAGCCTACTATGCAACGCCCGATTTGCCTATTAAGCCAAGTTTTCATGAATTAATGTTTTTTCGACTACCTAACCTACCTAACATAACCTAACCTAACTTTTTCTGCTACCTAACCTAACCTAACCTATAAAGATAGGTTAGGTTAGGTTAGGTAGGGTTGGTTAGGTTCGGTCATATATCTACATTAATTTTTACTCCAATAAAAAAAAAATTTACCTCATACATGACGAAATGGGTAGCTTTATCATTTCATAAGAAAAAAATTAGAGAAAATATATTAATTCAGGAAAACTTGGCTTATTAGGCAAATCGGGCCTTGTATAGTAGGCTGAGAAGTGCGTTCTGGCTACTAGGTACGACATATATATTTATATACTGTATATATACACGGTATATATACATTATATCTATTTATATAAGATAGAATGACTGTCAGTTTATCTATGTAAATAAAAATGGAAATGTTCGTTTGTTCAAAATCGCTAATCTCTGAAAGTTCTTCACCGATATCTTTGAAATTTTCACTCAATATTCCATTCGCATCCGGCCAGGTTTTTATATACATACTATATAAATATCACGTCTGTGACGGAAAAAAAATGTTTTTTTTTTTTAAAAACTGTGTTTTTCATGTGAGGGGAAATCTTCGAAACCTCTTTACCGATTTCTTTGAAATTTTGACACAACGTTGCATTCGAATAGGCGCGTCTTTTTATATATCTACTATATACATGCCTCACCTGTGACAGGAAAAAACATGCGTTTTTTTTTAAACAGCGCCATCTGTTGGACGGATGAGCAACACACGCTGTAATATCCGAAAGTTCTTCACCTATTGCTTTGAAATTTTGACACAACGTTGCATTCGAATAGGCGCGTCTTTTTATATACCTACTATATAGATGCCACCCCTGTGACAGGTATAAACATGCGTTTTTAAAAAACAGCGGCATCTGTTGCACATAATAGCAACATTCACGCTATACTAAATATGTCACGAATTCCTTTTCAATGTTTCCGATTGCATTGATAAATTGTATTTTCATAGATTTCGAATTATTTTATTTTTTATTGAATTATTTTGTGTGACATTGTGTTGGAATTGAGCTGTGTTGTTTACCATACCGTACATTTCGTAAGTATAAGTATAGATACTACACCTGTGATAGGTAAGACTGCTTTTCTAGACAAATAGTACCATCTGTTGCCTGTAGAAGCAACACACACATGCTATACTATATATATGTTACAATTCCATTTCAATGTTTCTGATTGCAATGATAAATTGAATTTTCATAGATTTTGTTTTATTTTTATTTTTATTTAATTATTTGGTGTGAATTGCGTTGAAATTGAACTGTGCTGTTTACCATATCGTTCATTTCATGAGTATAGTTATTATTTTTTTCCCCATTTTCATATAATTTTTTAACTGTTTTTCTTATATTTCAGTGATGGGAACATCAGATCACTTGATGTTCCCAATTTTCTGATGGGAACATCAGACCATTTGGGAAGTGTTACGGCCCTCTCGGGTCGCAACCGGGTTCTTTCTCTGATGTTGTTAGAGGTAGGGTATCCAGCCCCAAGCTAGTAGTGGCTTTCAAGGGATGTGATCCGTAACGCAAGTAAATTAAAGGGGAAGGGAGACAAAGGCAAAAACATAATAATATAATTATCACCATCACCATAAATAATATATAGATTATCACAAGGGGGAGGTATAAACACTATTATGTACAACGTGGTCTTCCTCTGAAGACTCTGGACGTTCACGGTGCTCAACGATGCTAAGCTCTTGGTCCTCTTGTGGCCTCACGATGAATCCTTCGATTCTCTTGAGTCTACCCTGGCCACAGGCCAGCCAAATCACAGTTCCACTGGGGGCACCGTCGTGGAGGCCGTCAACCACAAATCCAGCCTGTAGCTGGCAGGTTCCAATCAGCAACGCTGCATAGGCCACTCCACGACTGATACTAGGGTTGCGAGCCCTAGTCAGGAGCCTCGTGTGATTCCACAGATCACTCTCCTCACCACAACACCCCAGTGGTTAAGCGTCTTCACCAGTCAGCCCCGGGTACGACAATCCCTCAACTGCCACGTCACAGGCAGGCTAACACCACAGTGTTCATCCAGGGGGTGACTCACAGCTGCTGCAGCAAACACGTGGAGACTCTTCGACTGCCTTGGGTAGACTGATCCAACTTCCATTACAGCAGTCCCAGGTCGACTCTGTAATCAGACACGTCATCAGTAATAGGGACACTCTAGGGCACCTCACTTACAGGCTTAGACACAAATGCCCGACATATCCACTCCATAGATGGCGTTGCTGTCTAAGCTCCACCTCACCAGAGGTCAGCAGCGGCTGTGTTATGAGCTGAACAGGACGGGAAACTAGCCCTTGTGGCCAGTATACCTCGTCCTCACTAGGTGGCGTCGTGAAATTTGGAGGGGGTTTCGGGAGCTGACCCACAGATGGCGCTGTCGTCACTGCTCCATGCTCGGACGCTGGGCTCGGGTCCGTAACAGGAAGGCATCAGACGAGGGAGTGGGGAAGGACGAGGGGACGGGGGAGTTTAGGATGGTGGGAATGAGGGGATTGGGGAATGGAGAATGGTGGGGAGGACAAAGGGACAGGGGAGTGGTACATGGTGGGAAGGAAGAGGGGATGGTGGAGTGGGGAATGGTTGGGAGGCCGAGGAGGCGGGTGGAGAGTACTGGGGGACAAGGATGGTTGCTGTGGCTCAGCAACGCACATAAGTTGCTGAGACACAGCAACGTGTGGCCGGGTACCGCTAGTATCATAATAAAAGGATAGATTGGGAGAAAATAAACAGAAAACTTACACACATTTAATGGGAAACTGTTCTAAGTAATAAAAATGCTACACAAGGAATAGAAAAACTGACTTCTGAAACATATAGTTTGTCTGAAACATGTTCCTTTGAGGAAAGCCAGACAGAGGTCCAATGTAGAAAGAGAATGCAGACGACACTACAAAAGATGGAAAAAATTATGAAAATGCTTAAGCAGACATGACTTTCCATACAAAGAAGGAATAATTTAAACAGGGAGACTGAAGAATCGAGCAGAGACTGAAGCATTCATATCAGATTGAAGAAAGACAACTAGAACAGAAAGCAATTCAAGAAATAAAGAAAAAGTCAAAATATTTCTTCACACTTTCTTCCAGTAACGACGCAGCATTGCGTCATTTTTTTAGTGGACGTGATCCCGGTAACGACACAGCTCTGCGTCATTTTCGGCGGCAGATTGGCGGCGGCTTCGGGAGGGGTGCACAGCGGTTTTGGATATTATTTGCATGTACTCTTGTAGGGAATCTCATTGTGAATACATTGATACCAAAATGAAAGACCTAGGAGCAGAATTGAGGTAACAAATTTTAAAACAGTATTCCATTTTATTAGCGCTCACTGGGATTATGCTCCGTCACTTTCTCTGGTTGCTGTGGGTGGTACGCCTGGCTTTTGGACTTTATATTTGCATATACTCCTGTAGGGAATTTTATTGCGAACACAATGTTACCAAAATGAAAGACCTAGGACGGGAATTGTGGTGACAAACGTGAAAGGAGTGTACATATTTTATCGCTTTTATGCGCTCCCTGGTAACACGCGCACACACTTTCTCTGTTTGTTGTGGATGGTTCGCCGGGCTTTTGGAGTTTATGTCTTTAGTCGTATAGAGAATTCTATTGCGAACACATTGATACCAAATTGAAAAACCCTGGACAAAGGGTTTGAGGTGACAAAGTTGAAGAGAGTATACACTTTTCAGAACTACCGCGCGCTCCCGTTGTAACGGGGGGTGGGGGAAATAGCTCTATCTTGTCCATTATTCTACCCCCCAGTTAACTAACGAGGCCGGGGAAAACAGCTCTCTCTAGTCCGTTATCCCGTCCCCAGTTAGCTAACTATTCTAGAGCACTTCCAGAGTTCCTAAGGCAGCCTTTCTCGTTCAACACCTTGTAACCTAGGTATTTGACTACCTAGGTGCTAAGACTACAAGGCGCCGTAATTTGATCAGCTACCCGAAACTCTAGAGAGAACTCTAGAATACATATTCCTTGCCACAAGCGTATAAGAGAAAACGAAGGGAAAGAAATGAATAGTGAAGTAATTAGTGAGGGTTTGGGGTGAGAGGTAGAGAGGTGGGGAGGAGCGAGGAGGGTCATTAGTTGAAAGTGAGAGTTTAGAGAGGGGTGGAGGGAGAGGTGTAGATAGGTAGAAGTAGAAGAGTAGGTAGTAGAAGTAGAAGAGTAGATAGTAGAAGACGAAATGCTGCCACCATCCATTCATGATCATTACATACAAGACAAGGAATGGAACTTGTCTGTATCAAAATATTCTCAAAAGATGTTATCAAGATCATCATTATTAGTAGTTCCCATCTTTATCATGTACTCATACTAAACCATGAAACCAGTAATCACAGAGGCTTTCTCATCTCAACTCAAAATATCTTGAGAACAAAATAAAGTCCATTTAAATAATAAATTCAATTATATTTCACATACTAAGTATCATAATTTAAGCAATGTTCAAGATCTATATATGTAACGTGAGTCATCCTCCAAGAATCTGAGAACACTACAACTGACTGCCCCTGGTCATCACACAACACTTGTAGAACACAACCAAGTCACCTTAATGTTCAACTCACCAAGTGCCTGCCTATAGCTGGATAGAGAGGGGGGGGGGGAGTCTGCAGCTGTCAGGCAGCTTCACCCCCGTCCGACCGACAGCCTGTCTCGGCTGTTGTCCTCCTGCTCTGCTGCCTGGTCTTCTGTCTTGTTAATCCTCCCGAATCGATGGCTCTCCGAGTTTATATTGGGAAACCTAGTAGCTAACTCCGCCCACAAGTAGATAGCCTCCGGCTCTCTACCAAGCCACTCCTTAAACGTCGGCAAGTTTGAAGGCTACCAGGCTCCAATTATAAGATTAGTAGAAGTAAGGTGAAATTCGCATGATCTGACCTCAGGTCACTTGGGGTCATTAACGCTTTGAGGTGTGAGATCTCAGGCCGACAACCTGGCGCCCTTTCAAATCCCTGTCTGTGACTCATGTACTATATATATTTTAAATAAACTAAACTAAACACTTTTACAGTGTTACACCGTGAAACGCTGGGACCCACTGGGCCTAGTTGAATTCTGGCGGGCGAGGTGCGGGAAAGTGTTCATATTTGCGAAATCAAAAGCAAAAACCACTGCCAGTATTGGACCTATTCGTACTAGTGAAGGTTCATACACAGAAGATGACAAAAAATTTAGTGAAATCCTAAAAAAGCAGTATGAGGACATGTTTAGCACTCTTAAACAGCATAAAAGTGGAAGATCCGGACAACTTCTTTATGCATGATATCCAAACCCCTGTATATATAACTGATATGAACACTAGCGTGGCAGATTTTCAAAAGAAAATTGACAATATGCCCATGCACTCAGCCATGAGGGCCAGATTTATGGAATCTAATATTAATTAAGAAATGCAAGGTGCCAGTAGCACAGGCACTCACTATAGTATGGAGGAAGAGCTTGGACACGGGGGAGATACCAGCTTAAATCAGCAGACATAGCCCCTCTACATAAGGGAGGGAGCAAAACATTGGCAAAGAATTACAGACCAGTTGCAACAACTTCCCATATAATAAAAGTATTTGAGTGATGAAGAGTCAGATCACCAGTTTCAGGGAGACCAATGACCTTCACAAGCCAGGTCAACATGGATTTAGAGCAGGAAGATCATGCCTCTTACAGCTGCTTGATCACTACGACAAAGTCACTAAGGCATTAGAAGAAAAACAGAATGCAGATGTGGTATACACGGACTTCGCAAAGGCATTCGATAAATGTGACCATGGAGTGATAGCACACAAAATGAGGTCATTGGGAATAACTGGTAAAGTAGGACGCTGGATACTCAATTTTCTGCCAAACAGAACACAAAGAGTAACAGTCAACCATATAAAATCTAGTCCAAGCACAGTTAAGAGCTCTGTACCTCAGGGTACAGTCCTTGCACCACTGCTTTCTTTATTCTCATATCAGATATAGACAAAAATACAAGTCACGGCTTCGTATCATCCTTTGCAAGTTACAAAAATCAGCATGAGAATTACCTCTGCTGAAGACATTGAAAAACTACAAGCACATATTAATAAAGTTTTCGACTGGGCATAAGAAAATAATATGATGTTTAACAGTGATAAATTCCAGGTACTCAGTTACGGTAAAAATGAGGACCTTAAACATAATACAGGGTACAAAACACAGTCAAATGTGCCCATAGTAGGAAAACAGCATACAAAGGATTTGGGAATAATAATGTTTGACGACCTAACGTTAAGGGAGCATAACCAAGCAAATATTGCATCAGCCAGAAAAATTATAGGATGGATTACAAGAACTTTCAAATCCAGGGATCCCATCACAATGATTGTACTATTTAAATCTCTTGTGCTGTCCCGTCTTGAGTACTGCTCAGTACTCACTTTTCCCTTCAGAGCAGGAGAGATTGCTGAAATAGAGGGAGTTCAGAGAAAATATACGGCATACATGGACGCGAGAAAGCACCTAAATTATTGGGATCGTCTCAAAGCTCGCCAAATGTACTCACTAGAAAGGAGACGAGAGAGATATCAAATAATATACACGTGGACAATACTGGAGGGCCAGGTCCCAAATTTACACAGTAAAATAACAACATACTGGAGTGAACGATATGGAAGAAAATGCAGAATAAGACCAGTGAAGAGCAGGGGTGCCATAGGCACAATCAGAGAACACTGTATAAACATCAGAGGTCCGCGGCTGTTCAACGTCCTACCAGCGACTATAAGAAATATCGCCGGAACAACCGTGGACATCTTCAAGAGGAAACTAGATTGTTTCCTTCAAGGAGTGCCGGAACAAACGGGCTGTGGTGGGTATGTGGGCCTGAGGGCCGCTTCAAGCAACAGCCTGGTGGACCAAGCTCTCAGAAGTCAAGGCTAGCCTCTGGCCGGGCTTGGGACGTAGAAGAACTCCCAGAACCCCATCAACCAGGTATCAAGCAGTTTGTTAATCTGTTCAACGTTGGAAGCCAGACGCTTTGGGCTAGCCACACCCAAATTAGCAAAGATAATGGTCTGGGGTCTGGGATGAACACAGGCTGGTCGAGGTTGCCAGAATTAAAAAGCGTCACATTCGATTTTTGTCACATTCTGTCTGCCAGCTACACGGGTAAATATTTTCAAAACAAAAATTTTAAAACATTTCTCCTATAGTAATTCTTATAGTAATTTTTTTCTTATAGTAATATGCACCATTATTCACTAATCTCGGAAAAATGAACATAATTATCCTGCTATCCATAATTTGCCCGTACTCGTATAAAATAGACGGTCCTCTCACAGGTTCAAAGATTTCTCTCAAAAAAAAGCTTCTTTCTCAGAGTTCTTTCTTAGGTAACTTTTCTATTGTTTAGTTTGTCACTGTGCTATTATCCTCTCATGGCGACCTTCCTCACATTAGACAATTATACTCTTTATAAGAGAGAGACAGAGACAGTCACAGACAGACACGGAGACAGAAAGAGGCGGAGATGGAGGCAGTAAATAGATGGATGAATAGAGAGATTGATAGATCAATAGATAGATGACTAGATAGATGGATAGATAGAGGGATGGATAGGTGAATGAGTAGGTGGATGGATAGAGTAGATAGATGGATAAATAGACGGATAGATGGGTGAAACTACCTCTCCCCAAACGTCTTACCTCAAGCTTTGAACAGACAGACAGACAATCTCTCTTATACGTTCAGAGTTTTAGCTCAATCTTTAGGTTGGTGACGGTAGAGGTTACGCTTCTGTCGGTAGTCTTTCAGGACTCTTCCGTTGTGTGGGTCGTGGAGAAGAAGTTGCTGTAGAATACTTTAACAGGATGAACCGGTATTATTGGTTGTTTCGTCAGAGGTTACATGACGGCTCACCTTCCTGTTAATGACCTCTTCGACATGTCCATCAGTCTCCATTATTGGTCAGGACACCTGCCTTACTCTACCGAGTTGCTCGTCAACCAGCATCTAATTGGAGGTGTGTGTGAGGCCGCGGTTGACTTAGACATTGACAACATTCTGCTTGTACCTCTCAAGGTTCTAACTACTAGCATTAAGGCACATTCTTATGATGGCCTCCTTAGTGTAGACATCAGTGTTAAAACCTCCATACCTTCTTCTTGAGATTATCTTGAGATGATTTCGGGGCTTTTTTTTTAGTGTCCCCGCGGCCCGGTCCTCGACCAGGCCTCCACCCCCAGGAAGCAGCCCGTGACAGCTGACTAACAGGGGCATAGGGTGAAAGAAACTCTGCCCATTGTTTCTCGCCGGCGCCTGGGATCGAACCCAGGACCACAGGATCACAAATCCAGTGTGCTGTCTGCTCGGCCGACCGGCTCCCGTACCTTTCCGAGACTGTTACCCCTAGGAGAGGTGGTCTTCCTCCACTCTCAATCCAGTAAGGATGCACTCGTTGGAATGCGTCCTTAAGCCGCAGCAAGTGCTCAGTATCAGGTACCTGCAGGAATATGTCGTCTACAATATACACTCGGCTTTAGGCCCATGTCAACAAGGACTTTCTGTTCGACTGTACCCATGTAAAAATTAGTGAACAGGACATCAAGGGGAACCCCCTGTTATGATCACGCATACACCAGAATGATCATACTGAGATTGGTGAATGAGTGTGCTCAAACTATACAGTGATATCTTGGTTGATAGCTTCGTATCACGAATATTGTGTATATGATATAATCTCATGTTACCATGAATTCTTATTTTATGTATTGTCATTCGGTTGTGACCCAACTGAGCACAATGGCATGTCATGTATGTTCACTTTTCCTAACAGCTGAGCCCTTAAAGCTCTGGGTCCAGTCAGTACCTCTGGCGCAAATGAGATTTACCACACTCACGTGTGCAATAACATGCAAATGACACGAATATTTTGCAACAGTCTATGCTAGGAGTTAACTTCGGAGTCTGGGGAAGGATCCACTCCTCATTTTCTTTCTATTTTTATATTTTTAACCATTTATTTTTGAAATTTGAATAGTTTTCTTTAAATTTGATCTAATTGTTAATTTTTGCTTTATTGCTTTTAGTGATTTAGTGATTTAAGTATCTTAGTGCTTATTCACTTCTCAATTTATTTTCTTCTTTATCATCTGCATCCGTATATAAATTGTGTAATTTTTGTTTTGTTTATCAGAAAGATTCACTTTGCCACTTCCAGGAATTTAATAATCAGTGTATCTGTCATTGTTAAGTATTCTCCTAATCTATCTTACCTTAGCTGATGTTCCCTATGACTGAAAGTTGAGACACTTTCCTGTTTCGAAGTGAGGCAGCTTTTTCCGTTATAGGAATATCTTCCCTGTTTTTTCTCTAATTCTCCTGACTGGACCTTCAAACTGTCGTTTTGTGGAGGATTATATTCCAGTGCTATTATTAACTCAAGAACAATGGCAATGGAAGGGCATCTTATATAATTAATGAATCTTTCTAGCTTTGTATTGACAATTCTTATATGACAATTCTCAATTCTTATAATTGGAATTGTGGTACCAATTTTTAAGAAAGGAGATAGATCACTTGCGTCAAACTATCGGCCAATTAGCCTAACGTCTATTGTGGGAAAGTTACTTGAATCAATAATTGCAAATACAATTTCAAGAGGGGGGAGAGAGAGAGAGAGAGAGAGAGAGAGAGAGAGAGAGAGAGGGGAGAGAGAGAGGGAGAGAGAGAGAGAGAGGGAGAGAGAGAAAGAGAGGGAGAGAGAGAGAGAGAGAGAGAGAGAGAGAGAGAGAGAGAGAGAGAGAGAGAGAGAGGGAGAGAGAGAGAGAGAGAGAGAGAGAGAGAGAGAGAGAGAGAGAGAGAGAGAGAGAGAGAGAGAGAGAGAGAGAGAGAGAGAGAGAGAGAGAGAGAGAGAGAGAGAGAGAGAGAGAGAGAGGGAGAGAGAGAGAGATAGTGGGGTTGAGAGAGAGACAGGTAAATAGATGGTGAGATAACAGAATAACTGGGAGGTGAAGAGATGAGAGACGAATATGAGAAATAGAACAAAAGGGGAAAGTAATGGAATATTAAGAGGCAGGAAATATAATTAGAGGGGAGGATGAAGGGAGACAAGAGATGAGGGTAAGTGTATATGAAGGAGGAGACAGAGAGGAAGGGGAAGAGGGGGGAGGGGACAAGTAAGAGCATAACGGTAAGGAAGAGGAAGAGGGAGGCGGATGGAATTACCTAGGAGGGTTGACGGACACCCAGAGGGAGGTTGATATGTTGATATGTGTTTGAGGGTAACAGTGGTTGATCAGTTAGAGGCAGCGGCTGGGTGGGGTAGGGTGAGTGTATCAGGGGTGGGGTGAGTGTATCAGGGGTTGGGGGTGGGGTAGAGTGAGTGTATCAGGGGTTGGGGGTGGGGTAGAGTGAGTGTATCAGGGGTTGAGGGGTGGGGTAGAGTGAGTGTATCAGGGGTTGGGGGTGGGGTAGAGTGAGTGTATAAGGGGTTGGGGGGTGGGGTAGAGTGAGTGTATCAGTGGTTGGGGGTGGGGTAGAGTGAGTGTATCAGGGGTTGGGGGGTGGGGTAGAGTGAGTGTATCAGGGGTGGGGTGAGTGTATCAGGGGTTGGGGGTGGGGTAGAGTGAGTGTATCAGGGGTTGGGGGTGGGGTAGAGTGAGTGTATCAGGGGTTGGGGGTGGGGTAGAGTGAGTGTATCAGGGGTTGGGGGTGGGGTAGAGTGAGTGTATCAGGGGTTGGGGGTAGGGTAGAGTGAGTGTATCAGGGGTTGGGGGTGGGGTAGAGTGAGTGTATCAGGGGTTGGGGGTGGGGTAGAGTGAGTGTATCAGGGGTTGGGGGTGGGGTAGAGTGAGTGTATCAGGGGTTGGGGGTGGGGTAGAGTGCGTGTATCAGGGGTTGGGGGTGGGGTAGAGTGAGTGTATCAGGGGTTGGGGGTGGGGTAGAGTGAGTGTATCAGGGGTTGGGGGTGGGGTAGAGTGAGTGTATCAGGGGTTGGGGGTGGGGTAGAGTGCGTGTATCAGGGGTTGGGGGTGGGGTAGAGTGAGTGTATCAGGGGTTGGGGGGTGGGGTAGAGTGAGTGTATCAGGGGTTGGAGGTGGGTTAGAGTGAGTGTATCAGGGGTTGGGGGGGTGGGGTAGAGTGAGTGTATCAGGGGTTGGGGGTGGGGTAGAGTGAGTGTATCAGGGGTTGGGGGTGGGGTAGAGTGAGTGTATCAGGGGTTGGGGTGGGGTAGAGTGAGTGTATCAGGGGTTGGGGGTGGGGTAGAGTGAGTGTATCAGGGGTTGGGGGTGGGGTAGTGTGAGTGTATCAGGGGTTGGGGGTGGGGTAGTGTGAGTGTATCAGGGGTTGGGGGTGGGGTAGAGTGAGTGTATCAGGGGTTGGGGGTGGGGTAGAGTGAGTGTATCAGGGGTTGGGGGTGGGGTAGAGTGCGTGTATCAGGGGTTGGGGTGGGGTAGAGTGAGTGTATCAGGGGTTGGGGGGTGGGGTAGAGTGAGTGTATCAGGGGTTGGAGGTGGGTTAGAGTGAGTGTATCAGGGGTTGGGGGGTGGGGTAGAGTGAGTGTATCAGGGGTTGGGGGTGGGGTAGAGTGAGTGTATCAGGGGTTGGGGGTGGGGTAGAGTGAGTGTATCAGGGGTTGGGGGTGGGGTAGAGTGAGTGTATTAGGGGTTGGGGGTGGGGTAGAGTGAGTGTATCAGGGGTTGGGGGTGGGGTAGAGTGAGTGTATCAGGGGTTGGGGGTGGGGTAGTGTGAGTGTATCAGGGGTTGGGGGGTGGGGTAGTGTGAGTGTATCAGGGGTTGGGGGTGGGGTAGAGTGAGTGTATCAGGGGTTGGGGGGTGGGGTAGTGTGAGTGTATCAGGGGTTGGGGGTGGGGTAGAGTGAGTGTATCAGGGGTTGGGGGTGGGGTAGAGTGAGTGTATCAGGGGTTGGGGGTGGGGTAGAGTGAGTGTATCAGGGGTTGGGGGTGGGGTAGAGTGAGTGTATCAGGGGTTGGGGGTGGGGTAGTGTGAGTGTATCAGGGGTTGGGGTAGTGTGAGTGTATCAGGGGTTGGGGGGTGGAGTAGGGTGAGTGTATCAGGGGTTGGGGGTGGGGTAGGGTGAGTGTATCAGGGGTTGGGGGGTGGAGTAGGGTGAGTGTATCAGGGGTTGGGGGTGGGGTTGGGTTAGGGCAGCAGGAATGGGTGGGGGTATTGCCAGTGTTGCAAGGGATGTGACAATAGGTGTGGCGGGGAGGGGGTGGTGGCAGCAGTAGATCAATAGTAAGTTTCTGATCTCATTAATAAAAGACGAGGCCAATAATGAGTACCTCAGTGAGAGAGGAGAAACGGAACAGTTATGACCCATAACTGCTCCACAGGCACATCAGGAGGAAAAGAACAGTGATGGAACAGGTGACGAAACTGAGAAAATGGGAGAACAGATACACAGAGAATGACAAGGAGGTGTGTGAAGAATTCAACAAGAGAGTCCAGAAGTCTGGACAATAGAGCAAGGCGAAGTGCCTGAAGTGAGAGAGGAGGTGGTAAAGCAAGCATCGGTTGGAACTGGACGTGACAAAGGCTGTTGGACCTCAGACTCACCATGGATATTAAACCAAGCATAATGCTTGCACTCTCCATAGTGTATAAAAGGTCACTGGAAACAGAAACACAAGATGAAGTTAAAGCAAGTTCAGAGATATGTCACCTGGCTAGTCCTCGAGCTAAGTGTATCAGCTAATGGGACAAGCCATTGGAATTAAATTGGAAGACAGAAGAGTTAAGGGAGACATTATCACCACACCCAAATTCTCAGGGGAATTGACAGAGTAGATAAAGACTATTTATCACTAGTAGTATATGAACACGGGGACACAGGTGGAAACTTATAACCCCAATGAGCCACAGACGTTAGGAATAACTTTTTCAGTGTCAGAGTAGTTAGCAGACGGAATGCATAAGGACGCGATGTGGTGGAGGCAGACTCCATACACAGTTTCAAGTGTAGATATGATAGAGCCCAGTAAGCTCAGGAACCTGTACACCAGTTGATTGACGGCTGAAAGGAACGGGGCAAGGAGCCGAAATGCAACTCCCATAAGAACAACTTGGTGAATACACAGATTTCCACACTCAGACTGTTCAACACCATGGTACACACACAGCATTGTACACTCTGGACACCATGGTACACTCAGACTTGTACACTCTGGACACCATGGTACACTCAACCTGCAGACAGTGTACACACAGTGATTAAGCATAGAGCTTAATCAGTAGCCAGTATCAGCTATAGTTGTGGTACCAGCCAAGATCAGCCATACCTTCATCACAAGCACAGATTCTGGCAGTTGTAGTAATCTGACCTTCAAGATTGATTTCCTTAAAGCAAAAGGTCAGGTAACAAAAAATATTTCTCACTACGACTTTGTGGACACCATAAGCACGGAGTCACAGGGGACGACCCATGATACATGGGACACATATTCCTTCAATTTACCGCTGAGCTGACTCTTTAACCACCACATTGACCAGTCACTCACACTGATATTGACTACCTGCATGTTTCTCAGAGTTCATTACCCAGCACTACTGCAGGAGAGGCGGCATATCATCGCCAGCAGGTCCGACCTGCTCAGGTCACCCGGCTGGACCACTTATGCTTGTCTGGAGACGCTGATGAAAGAGTAACTCGAGTCCAAAGGCCGCTGCTGACTTACTCCAGACGTGACGCAGTTAAAGCTTCTCTCTCTCTTGCTTTTGTTCTGGATGGCCTCTGAGGTCAGGAAGCCACACGCCATGTTTAAGGTGTGGGATATTGATATGACAGCAGTGAATATGTCACGAGACTATCTGCAAATAAAGTCATTTGGTACCAAATATGAGAGAACAACTCGTATTATATATACAACGATCTCTACATTCACTTATGTAGATTAACTGGAGGTGTCTACGAGTGCAATTTCAAGATAACTGATGACAGTGACTGGGAAGTGTTGGTGATAACCTTCACTGCTTCTGCTTCTATTTTGGAACATCTTCCCTCACTTGATGTGGTCTCAGCTATGACGTGTGACGGAGGAAGTGCAGCACTGTGTATATATATACTGTACACTCACCATTATTGTAAAGTAACGAGATTATCATATTCATTTTGCCATTAGTAAGTGTTAAGCCAAGTTTCAAGGTTTTTAATATTATTGTTTTTGTTTTCATTTATATAAAATAAAGTGTTGAATTTGTTAATGTCTTGTTTCCCCTGCACCTGTTCACACCGCAAAGACAAAGCAGTTTTATTTTAATTTGTTTAAACTTTTTTTTCTTTAATAATGTGCGTTAGGCACACACCACTTGCAGTAGCTGCACTATCTCAAACACATTACATCATGGCGAACTAAAGCAAGTTCTTTTTGGATGGGAGGTGTGGCGATGTCGACGCCATCTGTTGAGTGCACCCGACCCCATGTTCCGTTCCCCCGTGGAAGGCTGTGATCTTATTGACACCTGTGTAGTTTCCTTCTTATTATTCAGCTTTTACTCCTCAGAAGTGATGTGGGTGGTCCCATGGTCGACAGGAACCAGTTCACCCAGGACAGTCCAGAACTCCAGACGTGTTCCAATGGGAACAAGTGGCTGAGTCGGTGTAGATTGTGATTTGTCCGTGAGATTTAGTGACGTATCACAAGATGGATGGCCAAGATCAGTTACGAGATGGAATTATTGTCGGTCTGTTTAGGCTTCTTATAATTAAAGCCTGTGTGGAAGCTTGCCAGTGTGTTGCTGGAGACCCCTGCTAGTGTTGCTGGAGACCCCTGCTAGTGTTGCTGGAGACCCCTGCTAGTGTTGCTGGAGACCCCTGCTTGTGTTGCTGGAGACCCCTGCTAGTGTTGCTGGAGACCCCTGCTAGTGTTGCTGGAGACCCCTGCTAGTGTTGCTGCAGACCCCTGCTAGTGTTGCTGGAGACCCCTGCTAGTGTTGCTGGAGACCCCTGCTAGAGTTGCTGGAGACCCCTGCCAGTGTTGCTGGAGACCCCTGCTAGTGTTGCTGGAGACCCCTGCCAGTGTTGCTGGAGAACCCTGCCAGTGTTGCTGGAGACCCCTGCTAGTGTTGCTGGAGACCCCTGCCAGTGTTGCTGGAGACCCCTGCTAGTGTTGCTGGAGACCCCTGCCAGTGTTGCTGGAGACCCCTGCCAGTGTTGCTGGAGACCCCTGCCAGTGTTGCTGGAGACCCCTGCCAGTGTTGCTGGAGACCCCTGCTAGTGTTGCTGGAGACCCCTGCTAGTGTTGCTGGAGACCCCTGCCAGTGTTGCTGGAGACCCCTGCCAGTGTTGCTGGAGAACCCTGCTAGTGTTGCTGCAGACCCCTGCTAGTGTTCGTAGCTCGCAGGGGAGGGGACGGACGTGTCGTCGTCGCGCTCCGTGAAAACACTGGAATAAACCGGGCTTTTTTAGGATTACAACCATGGGTTACGGCCCACAGTGATCACCAAGTGCATAGTGACCCGTAGGAAAGTTGAATACAAAAATTAACAATGGAACTTTGATTTAAATACAGAATAAACTTGGGACAACGTGGTGAGCCAGTGCCACCAGGCTCATATGTGTACAGGCATAAGCGATATATATCATATATAGCGAGCAGTGATACGTTGAACAGTGAAGTGGAACGTGTAACATAACATATAAATTAGTGGATAGTGTTAGAGAATTGTATATAGAAACAAGTATAAATGTAAAGTTGTGGCAGGAGGCATCACACTAGGCTGTTTACACCACAGCCACGAGGCCTACACAGTGTAGGGGACGTCCCGCAGTAACAGTATACTCCCTCAGTGATAATATACTGGCAATATATATGGTAATACGGGCAAGTGGAACTAGTAATAGAGTAAGTGAATAACATTGCAAGCCGCAAGAAAGCAGAAAATCCCTTAGGATATTACAGGCAAATAATCAGTGTATAAATCAAGTAACTGGCAACCGGTGGCATCCTGCCCCCGACCTGGGACAAACAACAGTCAACTGTACGGTCCCCAAGGGAACCATATTTCTCCACAAGGCGATAAGTACCCCCACATAATCTTGAACAAATCAACATATGTAATATTATAAATATTCTGTATACATATTATATATACATACATAAAATATTATAAATATATTCATATAATATTATAACACCACAAACCCAACATGGGGGAGTGTGGAGGCTGCTTTAAGCCACTTCGGAAGAGTGTTGTAGGCATTTTATGTAACAGTTGCAACATAAGATTTCACCTGAGTTGTACAGGATTACTTACACAATATGCAAACTGGGAAGATAACTACTGGATCTGTCAAAGTGACAGACAGATGTGGGAAAACATTACCAAACTAATGAATAACATTCCTGAAGTACACAGGCTACAATTCACACAGAAACTATCAGAAATATATGCAGAGTATATAAAGACAACAACGAACTCTGAGCACAACCCAGGGACTGAGAATTTAGAGAGTCAAAGTAGCAATGTAGAAGGACATAGTGTCGAGGTACACAAAAATGAAGGCAATATTGTAGAGCAAACTTGTGATATGAATAAGGAGAGAAAAAATGAGACGAATGAGAACACAAATGAGAAAGACGAAAGCAACAAGGAGAAAGATAAGGGCAATACCGAGAATGAATGCAGAAACAAGAAAGTTGGAACAAAAAATACAGAGGTAGCCAAGTCGTGCACGGGTACAAACAAGAATAATACAATCAAAGATGAAAATATTTGCAGGTATTATAAAAAAGGACAGTGTAGATATGGGACCAGAGGCACGGAATGCTCATTCATGCACCCACGGAAATACCGAAACTGGTTAGGGAAAGGCAGATGTCGTTTTGATACAAAGTGTAGATATTTTCACCCTAAGCTATGCAAACTCTCAGTTAATGAGAGGATATGCTACGATCTTCATTGCCCTGATTTCCACGTCAGAGGTACAGAGCGCTATATAAGAGAGGAAGTCCAATATAATGGCCCTGAAATTTTTTTAGAGGCAGGCAGAAACGTGGCAGAAGTACGGATGGAGAGGGGGAAATGCCCAAGACTGGACTCCGGTTCGTCATCAAGTCCCCCTCACCTGTATGGTTTCCTTCCTGGAAGAAGCACACAAACTTGCTTTGCTGAGTATTTTATCAGAGAGGGACCAAACTCTCAGGCGGCATTTACTGATCTCCAAACTGCTTTTGATACAGCAAACAGAGAAATAATCATAGAACAGCTAGCTTCTTTTGGAGTTAAGGGAAGACTGTTGACATGGCTCAGGGGATACCTGAGTAACAGAACGGCCTCAGTCCTTTTCAAGGGGGTCAAAAGTAAACTCTGTGCACCCTTTGAGTTGGGTACACCCCATGGTGGAGTGCTAAGTCCCACACTGTTCAATGTTCTGATGCATAAATCAACAATTGATATTCCCACACTACCTGACGAAGCCGTCATTTGTTATGCCGATGATATATGCATTGTTGCAAATTCCCAAACTAGACTGCAAGTTCTACTAGATTCATTCGCTGCTAAAAGCATTGAATGTGGTCTTGTTATCTCTATAACTAAATCCAGAGTTCTCCATCCCCAAGAGAAAACTCATGTCCCTATAGCTTTCAAGGTCAACAAACAGAACATTGAAACGTGTGGGCAGCACAAATACCTTGGAGTTGGTATTAACAGTGACATTGTAAATTATCTACACCGTAGGTTAAAAGAAAGACTAAAACCATTGAGAACACTTACTGGTAAGAATATTGGTATCAATATTAAATATGCTAGACTATTCTATATGATGTTTGTTAGATCTCTCGTTGATTATAATGCTCTGCACTTAATTAATTTCCCCTCCTCTGTGTTGGACAAACTTGAAGTAGTACAGAATGAGGCCATGAGGATAGTTCTTGGTGCTCCAAGATGCACAAGAATCATCAACATGAGGGAAGAACTGAAGCTTCCAACCATACTAGAGAGAATAATGCAAGTTAACACTACCTTTTGCCTTAAAGTCATGAGAGATCCTACATCTCCTGCATTGCTCAGAGACAAATTATTTAGTGCTGTTAACACCCTTTTGACTGGTGCCGACATACCAACTCACTCCTTTTATGATAATTGGCTGAGCAACAATGCTTACAATCTCATTAAATTTAACATTCCTTTTAAGTGCAATCTACCAGTCTCTGATATTCCTCTTTATCTGTACCCCACCATTCAAGTATCATACACACCTGTCACCAAGAAAGATAATGAGAATCTTGCTCTACTCAAAGCTGTCACTTTCGAAACAATTGTCTCCTCCATCGAGAGTCTAAGATCTCACGAGCACTGTGTCTACACCGACGGCTCAGTCCAATCCTCTACTGGACGGACTGCAGCGGCATGTAGGTTTTATAGAAATAATATTTGCACAAAGACTGTCAGTGTCAGGTTAAACAACTGGCTGACCTCCACACAAGCAGAACTAGCAGCATTACACTTAGCAACCAGTACATTAAAAAACATTGGAGGAGGAATAATATTCTGTGATTCAAAGTCTGCTCTTCAAGCAATCGAAAACTTCTCTTGGAATATCGACAGCAAGAACCTCATACTCCCAATTATAAATGACCTAATTGATGCACAGAGAAAAAGGGTCTCGAATCTCCTTTGTATGGATACCTTCACACATAAATATAACCCATCATAATGAGACAGACATTGCACCCAAATTAGCGTGTAACAAGTTTGAAGTTGAATTAGATCTCGGTATCCCCATCTCTGCTGTCAAAACTATATTGGTCCAAACATTCAGATCTGATAGGAAAGAACTTACTGACTCCCAACGACCTGAAAGTACTAGTATAAAAAGCTATGATTTGTTCAGATCTGAAACCTACATCTATGGACAGCACAAAACGTCCACTAGACTGTGCGACACAGTGGTTGCAAGGATCAGGTTGGGTTACCGTTACCTGTGGCAGGGGGCTGCAGGTGACGGGTCTCCCAATCCTGAGCACTCCAGTTGCAAACTCTGTGAGCAGGAACTACGGCATGATCTCCCGCACTACATCACTGAATGCCCAGTTATTAGACCTTTCAGACCAGTTGGCATGAGGTACATGGAGCTTTGCAATTACTTTATTCACTCTCGTATTCTTGAAGATATCCTCACAGTATACCCAAAATTTCCCAGTGCAGGCTATTAAACACATGGCTCTGTATGACTAACCATCCTGCGAGATGGGGACTTGTATTACCACTGCTACCTTATTCAATCTTGTGTTGATGATATCCTCAAAATGCATTTTTTGACACACTGTACACTACACTTGTTTTTTGCACACTTCATATAATCTAGGGTAGCTGCACTAATGCAGATGCACCTCATATCTTAATAATAAAAAAAAAAGCTCACACATACCACAACCCCCCCCCCCCCCCTCCCCAACTACACAGAGACTACCACACTCCCCAGTATCACTTCCAAAACTGGACAAACCATTGCCACAATAACACACCCTGGGTCAGGGTAGAGAGGAGGGAGAACTATCAAAACCTTCCAGAAGTGACACACAATATGGACAATCATTCATATTTGCAAACATTCAAGGTTTAAAGCCAAAGTCAAGAAATAAAGTTAAGTTCATAAATGGCTTCCTATTAGAATCAAACTTAGTATTTGGGGCATTCACGGAAATTCATACAAAAGATTACATGGATGGTGAAATCTGGATTCCAAATTATAATTTATATAGATGTGAAAGAAAAACTAGGTCAAATAGAGGAGTAGGTCTGTATATTAAAGAGGACCTGGTATGCACAGAACTACTAAACTCAACTAATGAGGTGGTAGAGGTACTTGGAATTAAGGTAGAGAAACTAACCTTAATTATTATTCTAATATATAAACCGCCAGATACAACGGTTGAGGAATTCACAGAGCAGATGCACAAAATAGAGAACATACTTGATAACCTAGCAAACCCAGCTCCAGATATTATCTTCCTTGGGGATTTAAATTTACCGAGTTTAAGATGGAGAATGGCAAACACAAATATTAAGCAGGGAATTACCCCGGGAAATAACCAACCACAGGTCAGAGAACTTTTGAGATTGTGTGACAAATTCTCGCTCAATCAACAGATTAATGAACTAATGAGAGACATTACAATCTCAGATACTTCATACTCAGACCATAAGCTTATTGAAGTGCGAACTAGCATAAATAACGGTAGTAGGCCTAAGAGACCCAACAAGCGAGAAGGAATATTCAATCAATTAAATTTCAACAATAAGAGGATCGATCAGGAAAAAATAAGTGTAGACCTTGCAACCATTCAATGGGAGACGGTCTTAAGTGACAAAACTCCCACACAGGGAATAGCTCAACTGACAGCTGAAGCTTACAAGGTCTGCTTGAAGCACGTGCCTGTGAGGAGGGGCAGAAAGAGGACCACTCTAGAAAGAGAACGCAGACGACTGTACAAGAGAAGGAAAAAAATAACGGAAATGCTTCGGCAGACACAACTATCACAAGCAAGGAAAATAAGCCTAAGCAGGGAAATCGAAGAAATAGAGCAAACGTTGAAGCGATCATATGAGTCTGAGGAAATGGAATTGGAACAGAAAGTTATACAAGAGATAAAGAAAAATCCAAAATATTTTTTCACATACGCAAAATCAAAAACCACGACCAGTATTGGACCATTAATTTTAAATGAAGGTACGTACACAGAGGACAACAAAGAGATTAGTGAAATTCTAAGAAGCCAATATGAGGCTATGTTTGGCACACCAATAAACAACATGAAAGTTGATGACCCAGACAGCTTCTTTATGAATGACATTCAAGCTGCAGATAACGGATATTACCACAAACTCGGAAGACTTTGAAAGAGAAATTGACAATATGCCTATGCATTCAGCTCCTGGGCCTGACTCATGGAATTCAATATTCATAAAGAAATGTAAAGTACCAGTAGCGAGAGCACTCAGCGTAATATGGAGAAAGAGCCTGGATACAGGGGAGATACCAGCAGCACTTAAATCTGCAGATATAGCTCCGTTGCACAAGGAGGGGGGGAGTAAAGCCTTGGCAAAAAATTATAGGCCAGTTGCACTAACATCACACATAATAAAAGTGTTTGAAAGAGTGATTAGGAATCAAATTTCTTGTTTTATGGAAAACAATGAATTGCACAACCCAGGACAACATGGATTTAGAGCGGGAAGATCCTGTCTGTCACAGTTACTCAACCACTATGACAAAATCACAGAAGCCCTAGAAGAAAAGCAAAATGCAAATGTTGTATACACAGACTTTGCACAGGCCTTCGACAAATGTGACCATGGGGTGATAGCTCACAAAATGAGGTCAATGGGAATAACTGGAAAAGTAGGACGCTGGATACTATATTTCCTGTCGAACAGAACACAAAGAGTAACAGTCAACCAAATAAAATCGAGTCCAAGCGATGTTAAAAGCTCTGTACATCAAGGTACAGTCCTGGCACCGCTACTGTTCCTTATTCTCATATCAGATATAGACAAAAATACACGTCACAGTTTCGTGTCGTCCTTTGCAGATGACACAAAAATCAACATGAAAATTATCTCTGCTGAAGACATTGAAAAACTACAAGCAGATGTCAACAAAGTTTTCGATTGGGCAGCAGAAAATAACATGATGCTTAACAGTGATAAATTTCAGGTACTCAGGTACCGCAAAAATGAGGATCTGAAACATAATACAGGGTACAAAACACAATCGAATCTTCCCATAGTAGAAAAAGAGCATGTCAAGGATTTGGGAATAATGATGTCCGACGATCAAACGTTTAGGGAGCATAACCAAGCAAATATTGCGTCAGCCAAAAAAATGATCGGATGGATTACGAGAACTTTCAAATCCAGGGATGCCATCACAATGGTTGTACTCTTCAAGTCACTTGTGTTGTCCCGTCTCGAGTACTGCTCAGTACTCACTTCCCCCTTCAGAGCAGGAGAGATTGCTGAAATAGAGGGAATACAGAGAACATATACGGCACGCATAGAAGAGATAAAACACCTATATTATTGGGATCATCTCAAAGCTCTGCAAATGTACTCTCTAGAAAGGAGACGAGAGAGATACCAAATAATATACACATGGAAAATACTGGAGGGCAAGGTCCCAAATCTACAAAGCAAAATAAGAACGTACTGAAGTGAACGATATGGAAGAAATGCAAGATTGAACCAGTGAAGAGCAGAGGTGCCATAGGCACAATCAGAGAGCACTGTATAAACATCAGAGGTCCGCGGTTGCTCAACGTCCTCTCAGCGAATATAAGAAATATTGCCAGAACAACCGTGGACATCTTCAAGAGAAAACTGGACTGTTTTCTAAGATAAGTTCCGGATTAGCCGGGCTGTGGTGGGTATGTGGCCCTCCGGGCCGCATCAAGCAACAGCCTGGTGGACCAAACTCTCACAAGTCGAGCCTGGCCTCGGGCCAGGCTTGGGAAGTAGAACTCCCAGAACCCCATCAAGCAAGCCAAGCAGGTAGTGTTGGTGGAGACCCCTGCTAGTGTTGTTGGAGACCCCTGCTAGTATTGCTGGAGACCCTTGCTAGTATTGCTGGAAACCCCTGCTAGTATTGCTGGAGACCCTTGCTAGTGTTGCTGGAGACCCCTGCTAGTGTTGCTGGAGACCCCTGCTAGTGTTGCTGCAGACCCTTGCTAGTGTTGCTGGAGACCCCTGCTAGTATTGCTGGAGACCCCTGCTAGTATTGCTGGAGACCCTTGCTAGTGTTGCTGGAGACCCCTGCTAGTCTTGTTGGAGACCCCTGCTAGTGTTGCTGGAGACCCTTGCTAGAGTTGCTGGAGACCCCTGCTAGTATTGCTGGAGACCCCTGCTAGTGTTGCTGGAGACCCCTGCTAGTGTTGCTGGAGACCCCTGCTAGTGATGCTGGAGACCCCTGCTAGTGTTGCTGGAGACCCCTGCTAGTGTTGCTGGAGACCCCTGCTAGTATTGCTGGAGACCCCTTCTAGTGTTGCTGGAGACCCATGCTAGTGTTGCTGGAGACCCCTGCTGCTGATGCTGGAGACCCCTGCTTGTGTTGCTGGAGACCCCTACTAGTGTTGCTGGAGACCCCCTGCTGGTGTTGCTGCAGACCCCTGCTAGTGTTGCTGGACACCCCTGCTGGTGTTGCTGGAGACCCCTGCTGGTGTTGCTGGAGACCCCTGCTAGTGTTGCTGGAGAGTAGAAGTGGTGTTATGGCACCTTGACAATACTGTATAGGACGAGTCCATGATTTACTGAAAAAGGTGAACTCGCCGGCGTGAGGACCACAGACTGAGGGAAGAAACCATGAGTGGTGTATGATAGAAGATAGAAGTGGACTCGTCGGGTTAGACGATTGCAGAAGTTCTTTTATAGTGTCCTGTGTGAAAGTGACACCTGCAGTGTTATGTGCTGTACATATGTGTATATATAGTTAAGAAATTTTGTTTAGTATTGGTTACTCTCATTCCCGTTAGAGTGACGATTACTGCAGTACCTAATAACTTACCTATGACTCGGGGGTTGAATCAAGTAGGAAGAGGTATTAAGACTTAAGGCCTCCACACAAAGTTCGTAATTAAAGGAACTGTGTGCCAGGCTATATGAGGCCGTAACAGCCCTCAACAGCTCAATTTATCCTGAAGCTTAAATGGTCTTAAAGCTAAAATAAAATGCTTGTTATAGTAATTAACTTATGTATTGATTATGTAAGTACATAATAGACGTTGCTGAGTTTATTAGTGAATGAATCATATATCTTATGTATTGACATCGCACATTTTAGGTATACAAGTTATTAGCATGTGAAGTGGGGTTTCTTTAAGAGTTTGTGAGAGCATTGCAGGACAACCCTGAGAGAGCAGGACGACCCTGTGAGAGCAAGACGACCCTGAGAGAGCAGGACGACCCTGTGAGAGCAGGACGACCCTGTGAGAGCAGGACGACCCTGTGAGAGCAGAGAGGGTCGTCCTCCACCGGAGGTCATAGCCGCAGCCTGAACAGTTGGACATCTACTGCGCTCACCTCTACACTTCCTTCCACAGTGTAAACATTGCAGAGCGCCTCCACCCACTACCTAGAGGGCAGTGTATAGAGGGCCTGCTACCCCTCCTAACCCCACTCTCCTGCCCACAGACCTGGAGGCCAGTGTGTGGAGGGCCTGCTACCCCTCCTAACCCCACTCTCCTGCTCACAGACCTGGAGGCCAGTGTGTGGAAGGCCTGCTACCCCTCCTAACCCCACTCTCCTGCCCACAGACTTGGAGGCCAGTGTGTGGAAGGCCTGCTATCCCTCCTAACCCCACTCTCCTGCCCACAGACCTGGAGGGCAGTGTGTGGAGGGCCTGCTACCCCTCCTAACCCCACTCTCCTGCCCACAGACCTGGAGGGCAGTGTGTGGAGGCCCTGCTACCCCTCCTAACCCCACTCTCCTGCCCACAGACCTGGAGGCCAGTGTGTGGAGGGCCTGCTACCCGCGGTGTACGAGGCCGCGCTGGTACACTCCGAGACGCACCATAGCGGCCACCACAACCCCACAGACCAGAGCACCTCTGCCATCATCTACGTCTCTGTGAGTACATCCTGTGAGTGCCTCACGTCGTGGCTAATAGTTTCCTCTGGTGGTAGTTCTCTCCATAGACCGTGGTAGTTCCCTCTGGTGGTAGTTCTCTCCATAGACCATGGTAGTTCCCTCTCGTGGTAGTACTCTTCATAGACCATGATAGTTCCCTCTGGTGGTAGTTCCCTCTCGTGGCGGTACTCTTCATAGACCATGGTAGTTCCCTCTCCAGGTAGTACTGTTCACAGATTGTGGTAGTTCCCTCTTTTGGAGGTACAGTCGAACGTTGCTCGATTGTACACTCTGTTGTGTGTACAGGAGACTGACACCTCCATCCCTGTTTCTTGGAAAGTGCAGAATGGAACTTTCCATTTGTTTCTTTTGTTGTCGTAGTATTGGGTTAGAATACGAATGATTATACAGGCGCCTTGTAACGACGAGTTTCATTGGTCAAAACCCCTCTCACTTATTTACATAAACTGCCTCTGCCATTTATTTTTTGTATGAAAATATAATACGATATTGAATTAAAATGGACAAATTTAGATATGTGACGCAGGGAGATGGCTCTACGTGTGGTTATGAGTTTATTGACCTTTCATGTAAACAATATAACATAATAATGTTATACATTGGCATTTGGCTGTTGAGACGACGTGTCGTCACTCACAAACGCCTCCTCCATCGTCGTTGACCGTCAATCATCAACAAGACACACAACTTTTTTTTCAACTTGGAAGTAGTTTACAAACATTTACATTACGAATATAGGATACTACAAGAGCCTGTACTTGTGGTTGGTCTCGAGCCCATTAGTGTGTGACGATGTGCATTGAATTTTGTAACTAGATCATCAAGATTGTAAATTGTTTAGCTAAATGAACTGTGGTGCTTGTGATGGTGCTTTAACATGGGGTGGTACGTGAACAAGGGGACACGGGTGGAAACTTAGTACCCAAATGAGCCACAGGGACGTTAGAATTAAATTTTTCAGTGTGAGAGTAGTTAATAAATAGAATGCATTAGGCAGTGATGTGGTGGAGGCTGACTCCATACACAGTTTAAAATATAGGTTTGATAGAGCCCAGTAGGCTGAGGAATCTGTATATCAGATGATTGACGGTTGAAAGGCGGGACCAAAGACCCAGAGCTCAACCCCCGCAAGCACAACTAGGTGAGTACACACACACACACACACATATATATATATATATATATATATATATATATATATATATATATATATATATATATATATATATATATATATATATAGATATATAGATATATATATATAGATATATATGTTTCATTGAATATGACCGCATATTCTGTATTTATTATTTTCTGGTTTAGGGCTTCTATCCCTCTAACTATTTTCTTAGCATCAGGGCTTAATTGAAATAGGAGTTCTCCAAAACTCATTTTCGTACTTTTAAGGTGAAGAAAAGAAGTGATTTACTATAGAGTGTATTACACTTATTTGTATAATTTGCACGACGTTTCGAACCTCCATGGTTCATTCTCAAGTGAACAGATCTTACAATACTAGTTGATTTTATACCCGCATTAGGTCAGGTGATAATACAATGAAGGTGAAAAACATGGGGGGATACATAAGGGATAAACATGCGACCTACCATGAACACCCAAATCACGGAACTATTTACTCTACCCACCATGAGAGTAAGGACAAGACAAGAACATATCGATGCCAACACAGAAGACAATGTCCAACATAACAGGCCAATTACACTGGATTAATCTTTGTGTTTAGATAGGAGATGCCTCGTATGGGCCAATACGCCTTCTGCAGCCCCTATGTTTATCCCTTATGTATCCCCCCATGTTTTTCACCTTCATTGTATTATCACCTGACCTAATGCGGGTATAAAATCAACTAGTATTGTAAGATCTGTTCACTTGAGAATGAACCATGGAGGTTCGAAACGTCGTGCAAATTATACAAATAAGTGTAATACACTCTATAGTAAATCACTTCTTTTCTTCACCTTAAAAGTACGAAAATGAGTTTTGGAGAACTCCTATTTCAATTAAGCCCTGATGCTAAGAAAATAGTTAGAGGGATAGAAGCCCTAAACCAGAAAATAATAAATACAGAATATGCGGTCATATTCAATGAAACATGTTTGAAAGAAAACCTGCTGCCAGTATACACCAATAGATATATATATATATAGATATATATATATATATATATATATATATATATATATATATATATATATATATATATATATATATATATATATAGATATATATATATATATATATATATATATATATATATATATATATGTCGTACCTAGTATATATATATATATATATATATATATATATATCTATATATATTCCTGTCCTCCTTCCTGTCCTCCTTATCAGCATCCGACGACCTTGTGAAGGAAATTCTACCTGCCCACTTACATCAGCTGGCAGGTGTACATGATCCCAATTTTACACGCTGTGCCACAGAGTGGGCCTCTCGTGCAGGCCAATCACCTCAACCACCATCCCCAAAATCCCACAAGCAATCCAGCTGGGATGGTCCCATTGTAGACCAAGTTGCTGCAGAGTGCCTGGGTGCTGCAACAACACAACACGACATTGCTCGCCTCACAGCAGTAGCAGCACCACATGCAGGGGATTTCCTGTTAGCAACCCCAATGTCGGCAACTGGCACGCGTCTCACACCACACGCCCTCCGAATTGCTAGGTTAGGTTAGATAGCCGAAAAAGTTAGGTTAGGTTAGGTTAGGTAGGTTAGGTAGTCGAAAAACAATTAATTCATGAAAACTTGGCTTATTAGGCAAATCGGGCCTTGCATAGTAGGCATAGACGTGCGTTCTGGCTACTAGGTATATATATATATATATATATATATATATATATATATATATATATATATATATATATATATATATATATATATATATATATATATATATATATATATATATATATATATATATATATATATATCGTACCTAGTAGCCAGAACTCACTTCTCAGCCTACTATGCAAGGCCCGATTTGCATAATAAGCCAAGTTTTCATGAATTAATTGTTTTTCGACTACCGAACCTACCTAACCTAACCTAACCTAACTTTTTCGGCTACATAACCCAACCTAACCTATAGAGATAGGTTAGGTTAGGTTAGGTAGGGTTGGTTAGGTTCGGTCATATATCTACGTTAATTTTAACTCCAATGAAAAAAAATTGACCTCATACATAATGAAATGGGTAGCTTTATCATTTCATAAGAAAAAATTAGAGAAAATATATTAATTCAGGAAAACTTGGCTTATTAGGCAAATCGGGCCTTGCATAGTGGGCCGAGAAGTACGTTCTGGCTACTAGGTACGACATATATATATATATATATATATATATATATATATATATATGTCGTACCTAGTAGCCAGAACGCACTTCTCAGCCTACTATGCAAGGCCCGATTTGCCTAATAAGCCAAGTTTTCATGAATTAATGTTTTTTCGACTACCTAACCTACCTAACCTAACCTAACCTAACGTTTTCGGCTACCTAACCTAACCTAACCTATAAAGATAGGTTAGGTTAGGTTAGGTAGGGTTGGTTAGGTTCGGTCATATATCTACATTAATTTTAACTCCAATAAAAAAAAATTGACCTCATACATAATGAAATGGGTAGCTTTATCATTTCATAAGAAAAAAAAATTGTGAAAATATATTAATTCAGGAAAACTTGGCTTATTAGGCAAATCGGGCCTTGCATAGTAGGGTAAAAAGTGCGTTCTGGCTACTAGGTACGACATATATATATATATAGCCAGAACGCACTTCTCAGCCAACTATTCAAGGCCCGATTTGCCTAATAACCCAAGTTTTCATGAATTAATGTTTTTTCGTCTACCTAACCTACCTAACCTAACCTAACCTAGCTTTTTTTGGCTACCTAACCTAACCTTACCTATAAATATAGGTTAGGTTAGGTTAGGTAGGGTTGGTTAGATTCGGTCATATATCTACGTTAATTTTAACTCCAATAAAAAAAAATTGACCTCATACATAGAGAAAAGGGTTGCTTTATCATTTCATAAGAAAAAAATTATAGTAAATATATTAATTCAGGAAAACTTGGCTTATTAGGCAAATCGGGCCTTGAATAGTAGGCTGAGAAGTGAGTTCTGGCTACTAGGTACGACATATATATATATATATATATATATATATATATATATATATATATATATATATATATATATATATATATATATATATATACATATTCGACCTCGAGACACAAAAGAAGGTCACTACCAAAGATACCTTACAAGCAGAACTTATTGCAGAAGGAGGAAAGAATCGAGGCAACTACAGAAGCACCATACTGTCCCCCGAGCTTAAAGCGGCAGCTAAAAGCCTTCGTGAGAACAAGGAGATAGTTGTCAGGAGAGGTGACAAGTCGCCAATATATGTCATTCTTAAAAAAGACGAATATCTTGCGAAAATGAACATCATACTCTCTGACCAAACTAAGTTCCAAAGGGTAACGAAGGACACTACAGCCGAATTAAAAGCAAAGGTCAACAAACTGATCGAAACTGTGAACGCCAAGAAATCCGGACTCCACCTGCCAAAGATCATTGGGGAATATTAACCTGGATATGCGTATGGAAATGTCAAGACGCACAAGCCTGGAAACCCACTTCGGCCAATCATTAGCCAGATACCCACACCCACGTACAGACTGGCGAAGCGACTCAACGGCCTGCTGACTCCTTATGTTCCTTGCGCCTTCAGCCTGAAGTCTCCAAAGGAATTTGTTGACTTACTGCGGGGCACACGGGCCACAGGGATAAGAGCCTCGTTGGACGTAGAATCGCTGTTTACCAACGTACCTGTGGACGAGACAATCGGAATGATAGCCGACAGAGTGTATCGTGATCCAGCCTGTACTCCTCTTGACATACCAGAAAATATTCTGAGGAAACTACTCCAAGCTTGTACTAAAGAGGCACCCTTCTTGAGCCCGGATGGGCACATGTATAAGCAAGTAGATGGGGTCGCCATGGGTTCTCCCCTAGGTGTCCTGTTTGCAAACTTCTATATGGGTATCATCGAGCAAAAAGTCTTAGTCGACATGAACTTGAAACCGGCCATATACTGCAGGTATGTTGATGATATTTTTACACAGGTACCTGATGTCAGACATCTGCAGGAGCTGAAGGAGGCATTTGAGCAGAGTTCCGTGCTGCGTTTCACTTACGAGATGGAATAGGATGGGAAGCTGCCCTTTCTAGATGTAACAGTCATGGAAAAGGGCGGAGGTTTCCACACTGCAGTCTACACTAGGGAAACAAACATAGGAATGTGCCTAAATGCCAACAGCGACTGCCCTGACAGGTACAAGAGGAGTGTCGTTAACGCATATGTCGACCGTGCTCTCAGCCACAGCTCAGAATGGAAGCAAGTCGACGAAGAACTCTGTAGGGTAAGGCAGGTCCTAGTCAATAACGGCTTCTCCAATGGTTTCGTCGAAGACATCATAAGAAGGAAAGTGAAAAGCCATGCAACCTCTGAAGAGACAACTAACACAACACCTATACCCCCTATTAGACTATTTTACAGGAACTTCTTTTCCACAGCTCATAAAACGGAGGAAAGGGTCCTGAAAGATATTGTTAATAGAAACGTTATCCCTACAGACAAAAATCAGAGGATACAACTGACGATTTACTATAAAACCAGAAAAACGGCCAGCCTACTCATAAGAAACTCTCCAGACACAAAACAGAACGCTTTAAAAGAGACTAACGTCGTCTATGCCTTCAAATGCCCACTTGGGGACTGTAAGCTCCAAAAAACCCAGTATATAGGCAAGACAACAACAACTCTTTCTAGGCGTTTAACGATGCATAAGCAACAGGGCTCCATTAAGGAACATATAATCTCTTCCCACAACCAAACCATCGCCAGAGAAATCCTAGTAAACAACACAGAAATCATCGATAGATACAGCGATAGCAGGCGGCTTGACGTTTGCGAGGCACTACACATCAAGAAGTCAACACCAGCAATCAACAGCCAATTATTGCACAACTATATTCTACCCACCTCAAGACTCCGCTCCAATATAGAAGCATCAAGAAATATGGACCAATAGGCTTTCTACAAACACTTCTATTCAATACCCATTGTTTGTGTTCTGTCTTGTGTTGATACTTTTAATACCCTATTAGTATCCCCTCTTGTTCTGTCTTGTGTTAATGCCACATCACCCCTCCCACCTCACTCAAATGTAGATATAAAATCGGAGATACGTAAGTTCTATTCAGTTGTGTATTTGTGAACTAAAGTCTTTGAAAATGTAATAAGTTTTACGAAACGCGCCCGTGTCGCGTCAGACTAGAAATAAAAATGAATTTTGGAGAATTAATTTTTGATTTACCTCCAACAGTGAAGCGTAATGTACGAAAGATTGAGAAAATTCGTGTTAGAATTATTAATCTTACTTTTTCGGTCATATTTAATAATATATGTCTACAGGAAAGACTGCTACCAAAATATACTAATATATATATATATATATATATATATATATATATATATATATATATATATATATATATATATATATATATATATGTCGTACCTAGTAGCCAGAACGCACTTCTCAGCCTACTATGCAAGGCCCGATTTGCTTAATAAGCCAAGTTTTCATGAATTAATTGTTTTTCGACTACCTAACCTAACCTAACCTAAATTTTTCGGCTACCTAACCTAACCTATAAAGATAGGTTAGGTTAGGTAGGGTTGGTTAGGTTCGGTCATATATCTACATTAATTTTAACTCCAATAAAAAAAAATTGACCTCATACATAATGAAATGGGTAGCATATCATTTCATAAGAAGAAAATTAGGGAAAATATATTAATTCAGGAAAACTTGGCTTATTAGGCAAATCGGGCCTTGCATAGTAGGCCGAGAAGTGTGTTCTGGCTACTAGGTACGACATATATCTATATATATATATATATATATATCTATATATATATATATATCTATATATATATCTATATATATATCTATATATATATATATCTATATATATATATCTATATATATATATATATATATATATATATATATATATATATATATATATATATATATATATAGATATATATATATATATGTCGTACCTAGTAGCCAGAACTCACTTCTCAGCCTACTATGCAAGGCCCGATTTGCCTAATAAGCCAAGTTTTCCTGAATTAATATATTTTCTCTAATTTTTTTCTTATGAAATGATAAAGCTACCCATTTCATTATGTATGAGGTCAATTGTTTTTTATTGGAGATCAAATTAAAGTAGATATATGACCGAACCTAACCAACCCTACCTAACCTAACCTAACCTATCTTTATAGGTTAGGTTAGGTTAGGTAGCCGAAAAAGTTAGGTTAGGTTAGGTTAGGTAGGTTAGGTCGTCGAAAAACAATTAATTCATGAAAACTTGGCTTATTAGGCAAATCAGGCCTTGCATAGTAGGCTGAGAAGTGAGTTCTGGCTACTAGGTACGACATATATATATATATATATATATATATATATATATATATATATATATATATATGTATATATATATATATATATATATATATATATATATATATATATATATATATATATATATATATATATATATATATATGTTGGTGTATACTGGCAGCAGGTTTTCTTTCAAACATATTTCATTGAATATGACCGCATATTCTGTATTTACTATCTTTTGATTTAGGGCTTCTATCCCTCTAACTATTTTCTTAGCATCAGGGCTTAGCTGAAATAGGAGTTCTCCAAAACTCATTTTCGTAATTTCAAGGAGATATCCTTGAAATTACGAAAATGAGTTTTTCGTAAAACTCATTGAAATTTCCTTAAGTACTTTCGTATATTAATACATCTTCAGACTCCTTCTGAAGATGTATTAATATACGAAAGTACTTAAGGAAATTCTTGTTTCAATTTTCCTCCGTGGTCTGACACTCACATTTTTAATCACGTATTTATTTTCGTGATATAATCAGACGAGGGGCGACCAGCATGAGTCAATTAGCCTCCATGGATTACTTAAATCCAGGCCATCATCGAGACATGAAAGGATGGAGATGGAAGAATTTGAGTCACAGATCTTAAGATTTATTAGACCTGAGATGGCAGGAAATGAGGTGGAAATCAGCCGCCGGATTGGACCTTACATCTGTAACAAGAATCGACCTGTGCAGGCACAGTTCTCTAACAAAGAGGCAGTGGAATACATACTGCAACACAAACATTTACTCAGAGGTAATGGAAACTATCACAACGTGTTTATTGATAAATATATGATAAAAGATGAACAGATAGCTCACAGAGCGAGCCGACCTCCACGCCACAGGAACCCCACAACTGTTTCCCAAGTCACACCCTCCCCAAATCAGCTCTCCCATCCTTCGCCACTTGCTTATTTTCCCAGCAACTCCCCTGACTCTTCTGACACCATTACATTCAATTCCATCTGACTCATCCCACCTTCCAATTACCCCCTCATCCCCTCAAACCCCAAAAACCCACCCAGCCCTCACCCCTCCTCTACCCCCCCTTCTCCCATATGATCCCCTCCCCTTGCGACCTCCCCACCTCTTTCTCCATTTCCCTCTGCCCCTTCTGCCCCAATGCCCACACCTTCCCCTGAGTCCCCCCTGAATAATGCATCCTTCCTCCCACTCTCATTATCCACGCTCTATTCTTCCCTCTTCCCCCCACCCCCACTATCCTCCTCCCCCTCCCTCCCCCAACCTCTCAACCTCTATCTGATTCTCAGCCTCACGCTACCTCTTAACCTCCCTAATTTTCAGACCCAGTATGCCCTTCCTACCCCAGACCTACCTACCAAGATCTTTCTACCCCAGACCTACCTACCTAGATCTTTCTACCCCAGACATACCTACCTAGATCTTTCTACCCCAGACCTACCTACCTAGATCTTCCTACCCGAGACCTTCCTACTTACGTTCCTAGATGCCCATACCACATTCGCCTCCCACGTACCCCCCCCCCAGACATCCCCCCAGACCCCCAGAGAAAGGGTGAACTCTGGTACCAGATTTTCAAAGAAAAGTCTCACGTTTTGGGACACCAATTCTGATGGGGTATCTAATAAAGCAGAAGAGATAAAAAGAGTTAGTGAGGCAGATCCTGACATAGTTGCATAGTTGAGGGCTACCAGGTGATAAGAAAAGAGAGGACACAGAGACAGGGAGGGGGGGGAGTGGCACTCCTAATATAGCAGAAATGGAAGTTTGAAGACCTGGAAAATCGGGTTACCAATGAAAGCACAAGCTCAATACATGGAACTCTGACAACAGATGGGAAGCAGATTGTGATCTTTGTAATCTACAATCCCCCACCAAATAGTATAAGACCCAAGCAGGAGTATGATGACAACAACAAGGCATGCGTAGATGAACTGCAGAGGGCAGCAACTAAAGCGGTTGGACCAGACAAAGTATCACCGTGAGTACTAAAAGAGGCAGTGCAGGCCCTCGGCGATTCATGAAAGATCCTTGCCTCTTGCAAGGATCTTTAATGAATCACTTATGTTGGGAGAACTGCCCAATTGCTGGAAAGAAGGGAAATGTACCGATTTTCCAGAAAGGTGATAGGGAGGAGGCACTTAACTTTAGACCTGTATCACTGATAAGCATCCCCTGTAAAATACTTGAAAGAATAATTAGGCTAAGACTGGTTGCACACCTAGAGAACATTAGGTTTGTAAACAAACATCAACATGGGTTCTAGAAAGGGAAATCCTGCCTATCAAACCTTTTGGAATGCTATGATAAAATAACGAGGATAAGGCAGGACAGAAAGGTAGCGCACACTGTATATTTCTGGACTGCCAAAAGGCCTTTGATTCAGTACCGCACATGAGACTGCTATTCAAACTTGAGAAGCAGGCGGGCGTGGGAGGAAAGGTCCTAGCATGGATAAGAAACTACCTAACAGGAAGGAACCAGAGAGTTACGGTAAGGGGCGAGAAGTCGGACTGGCGAACAGTAACGAGTGGAGTACCTCAAGGATCGGTGCTGGGACCAATTTTATTTCTAATATACGTTAATGACATGTTTACAGGAGTAGAGTCCTACATGTCGATGTTTGCGGATGACGCAAAGTTGATGAGAAGAGTTGTGACAGATGAGGATTGTAGGATCCTCCTAGAGGACTTGAATAGGTTACAGAGATGGTAAGAGAAATGGTTATTGGAGTTCAACACAAGCAAATATAAAGTTATGGAAATGGAATTAGGTGACAGGAGACCAAAGGACAGTACACAATAAAGGGAAATTGCCTACCTGTGACGACGCGAGAAAGAGACCTGGGCGTGGACGTAACACCTAATCTAACTCCTGAGGCGCATGTAAATAGAATATCGACAGCAGAGTACTCTACACTGGCAAAAGTTAGAACATCATTCAGAAACCTAAGTAAGGAGGCATTTAGGGCGCTTTACTCTGCCTACGTGAGGCCAGTCTTGGCGTATACCGCCCCATCATGGAGTCCCTACCTGAAGAAACACATAAGGAAACTGGAAAAGGTTCAGAAGTTTGCAACAAGACTCGTCCCAGCGTTATGAGGGATGGGGTATGAAGAGCGCCTGAAGGAACTGAGCCTTACGAGACTAGAAAAAAGAAGGGAGAGCGGGAATATGATACGAAAGTATAAAATACTTAGGGGGATTGACAACCTGGAAAAAGACGAAATGTTCACACGGAATAGTAACAGAACGAGGGGACATGGGTTGAAGCTGGAAACTCAGATGAGTCACAGAGATGTTAGGAAGTTTTCCTTTAGCGTGAGAGTAGTGGGAAAATGGAATGCACTTGGGGAGCAGGTTGTGGAATGTTTGTTGTTAAAGATTTGCTACCTGGAACAAAAAGTTCCAAGTAACACGGGCTATGGTGAGCCTGTAGATAGTTATTAGGTTGTGGAAGCAAACTCTATTCATAATTTTAAAACTAGGTATGATAGGGAAATGGGACAGGAGTCACTGCTGTAAACATCCGATGGCTCGAAAGGCGAGATCCAAGAGTCAATGCTCGATCCTGCAGGCACAAATAGGTGAGTACACAGACTTACGTTATAAAAATAGTAATTGGTTACGCGCGTAATTGATTATCATGTGATGAATATCTTACACTCAACATGGTCTACGATCTCTACTTACACTCAACATGAGGGAAGATTGATGATTGATGAAGATTAAGCCACCCAAAAGGTGGCACGGGCATGAATAGCCCGTAAGTGGTGGCCCTTTTAAGCCATTACCAGTATCAAGAGCTGATACTGGAGATCTGTGGAGGTGCGAATGCACCCTGCGTGACGGGAGATGTCTCCCTTGTGAATGTGTTAAGATGAAGATGAAGCAACCCAAAAGGTGGCACGGGCATAAATAGCCCGTAAGTGGTGGCCATTTTAAGCCATTACCAGTATCAAGAGCTGATACTGGAGATCTGTGGAGGTGCGAATGCACCCTGCATGACCCTTGATGATTCCTAATTGATTGATGAAGATTAAGCCACCCAAAAGGTGGCACGGACACGAACAGCCCGTAAGTGATGGCCCTTTTGAGCCATTACCAGTATCAAGAGCTGATACTGGAGATCTGTGGAGGTGCGACTGCACCCTGCGTGACGGGAGATGTCTCCCGGACCAAATGGTGACCAGATGGTGGAACAACATGAGGGAAGGTGATAAAGGCAATAAATAGGCAAGAGAGAGAGAGAGAGGTGAGGAGCAAGGCAAAAGGTACCCTCTTCTACTTATTCCCTCTACTACACCTTACCTCTACCAGGTAAGGTGTAGTAAGGTAAGGTTCTTATTCCTACTACTATCCCCTCTACCAGGTAGAGGGGATAGTAGTAGGAATAAGAACTGCAGAAGGCCCATTGGCCCATACGAGGCAGCTCCCATTATAACCACCGAATGAGAAGAGGATAGTAATAGGAATAAGAAGAGGATAGTATGGGAACGTAAGAGAAAACAGTGGACAGAAAAAGAAAAAGAAAGATAAATGGAAGGGGTAAGCTTATGTTAGGTCACGTTTGTTAGAAAGATAACTTATCCTCCTCATAATCATCAGCAAACAGTGAGAGGAACGATTCTATACCCTCTGGGAGATCATTTACATATATTAGAAACAATAAAAGTCCAAGGACTGACCCCCTGTGGGACTCCAACTGGTAACGTCTCGCCACTCTGAGGCCTCACCCCTTACAGTGACTCGCTGTCTTCTGTTGTTTAGGTACTACCTTATTCAGTGGAGCACCTTCCCTTTCACGTCAGAGTGTCGTCGTTTATGGGATAGAATGAGGACCCTTCACTCTCACCCAGACCTCTCCACAAGTTAACTCCAGAGTGCAGACTCTTTGTAAAGGATGAACTCCAGGGAGGAAAGGCTATGTCAACGAGGGGCGAGAGTTACCATGAGAGAATCATGTCAACGCCACCATCACTAGAGAACTTGGAATAACAAAGTCAACTGTTAGACTGTGGTGCGGGTATGGTAAGGTTGAGAGAACACTACCCACACCTGAGTGGGGCGGGTATGGTAAGGTTGAGAGAACACTACCCACACCTGAGTGGGGCGGGTATGGTAAGGTTGAGAGAACACTACCCACACCTGAGTGGGGCGGGTATGGTAAGGTTGAGAGAACACCTCCCACACCTGAGTGGGGCGGGTATGGTAAGGGTGAGAGAACACTACCCACACCAGAGTGGGGGCGGGTATCGCGCCACCATTGTGCTGACGGAAGCAGTGTCTCCCACACACCAGGAAAGTCTAGTGTCTAGTATGTATCCTGGTGGGTATGCTTATAAGCTCATCATGGTCTAGTCGGTGGTGCATAATACAAGGGATGTATAAGACCCCTAGTATTGGCCTGCATTACTCCCCATTATATTGACCTACATAACACAATACTGCAAGTGGTAAGTGTCTGAACCATTCAGTGGTCATCAGTGGGGGTCTGGTAAGGAACACAGAGTTCAGTGGTAGAGCGCTGGGCTCTGTATACATGGTAACGGACCAGGAGCCAGATTCATGAAAGGACTTACGCAAGCACTTACGAACCTGTACATCTTTTCTCAATCTTTGGCGGCTTTGTTTCCAATTATTAAACAGTTAATGAGCTCCAAAGCACCAGGACGCTGTTTATAACAATAACAACAGTTGATTGGCAAGTTTTCATGCTTGTAAACTGTTTAATAAATGTAACCAAAGCCGTCAAAGATTAAGGGAAGATGTACACGTTCGTAAGAATTAGCGTAAGTGCTTTCGTGAATCTGGCCCCAGAGCGGTAATTACGTTGTAAACAGTGGCCGCGCTCCACCTTATAAATGGGTTATAAACCTCACCCAGCCTTCACAACCCATCATTATAACCTTCACCAAGGATCTTATGGCCTCCAGAGGCAGCGTGTGCTCCCCCTCCCTGGGAGACCAACCCTCAACTGGTGTACACGGAGACTGTGGAGACCTGGACACTCTTCCAGGCCTCAGAGGGGTCAACCCTCGCAAGTGGCAGGGTGGGGGAGAGAGAGAGAGAAAGAGAGGAGTGGGGAAAGAGAGAGGGGGGAGTGGGGAGAGAGAGAGAGGAGTGGGGAGAGAGAGAGAGGAGTGGGGAAAGAGAGGAGTGGGGAGAGAGAGAGAGAGAGGAGTGGGGAAAGAGAGGAGTGGGGAGAGAGAGAGAGAGGAGTGGGGAGAGAGAGAGAAAGAGAGGAGTGGGAAGAGAGAGAGAGAGGAGTGGGGAGAGAGAGAGAGAAAGAGAGGAGTGGGGAGAGAGAGAAAGAGGAGTGGGGAGAGAGAGAGAGGGGAGTCGGGAGACAGAGAGAGAGAGAGAGAGAAAGAGAGGAGTGGGGGGAGAGAGAGAGAAAGAGAGGAGTGGGGAGAGAGAGAAAGAGGAGTGGGGAGAGAGAGAGAGAGGAGTCGGGAGACAGAGAGAAAGAGAGAGGAGTGGGGAGAGAGAGAGAGAGGAGTCGGGAGACAGAGAGAAAGAGAGAGGAGTGGGGAGAGAGAGAGAGAAAGAGAGGAGTGGGGAGAGAGAGAGAGAAAGAGAGGAGTGGGGAGAGAGAGAAAGAGGAGTGGGGAGAGAGAGAAAGAGGAGTGGGGAGAGAGAGAGAGAGAGAGAGAGAGAGAGAGAGAGAGAGAGAGAGAGAGAGAGAGAGAGAGAGAGAGAGAGAGAGAGAGAGAGAGAGAGAGAGAGAGAGAGAGAGAGAGAGAGAGAGAGAGAGAGAGAGAGAGAGAGAGAGAGGAGTGGGGAGAGAGAGAGAGAGAGAGAGAGAGAGAGAGAGAGAGAGAGAGAGAGAGAGAGAGAGAGAGAGAGAGAGAGAGAGAGAGAGAGAGAGAGAGAGAGAGAGAAGAGAGAATACTGGAACGTTACAAGGGAAGTTGAGGCGTAATGAGGGAGAGAATTTGAGGGGTATGGAGGGAGAGGTGAGGGGAGAGGAACATTCATGTTCATATTTATGTATTCAAATATAAATACTAATTCATAGCTTTTAGGAGAGGCAAATAATGTTGGCGAAGCCAACTCTCAGGGAAACGAACACACTGGAACCTACAACGTTTGCCACCGCATACGAACACGCTCAACACAGATTATTTCAGCTTAAACCAGCTTACAGGAAATAAAATGATTGAAATTCAAATCTGAAATATTTTCATGAATTAAAATATTAGTAAATTTTCAGTCAATTTCTGGATTAAAATTATAATATATTTGGGTTTGTAACCTGTATTTTTCCCCTCAGTCCGTTCCCCTCGCCTGTCCCCTCATGTCTGGGTCCTCCCCGCTACCTCTCTCTGGGATTAATTTCTTCTCTGATTATAAACCAATTAGGACCTCAGGAGCTCTGGCAGCGATCACAGGTACACCAACTGTCCAATTAGCTGGTCACGTGGTTAATGTGACGGGGTGAGGGGTCATACTGGGTGAGGGGTGACACTAGGTGAGGGGTCACACTGGGTGAGGGGTCACACTGGGTGAGGGGTCACACTGGGTGAGTGGAAACCGGGCCATAGACCGGCCATTTTGTTTTTTTCCCAAGCTGGTCTATGGCCCCTGGGTTTTCTACAATTTTTTTTTCAAGCCGGTCTATGGCCCCTGGGTTTTCTACAAATTTTTTCCCAAGACGGTCTATGGCCCCTGGATTTTCTCGATTTTTTTCTCCAAGCCTGTCTATGGCCCCTGTCATTTATCTCAAGGGGATTAAAAGGACGGTCTATGAGTCCTGTGTTTTGTGATACCTCAGCGAGCCTTGCACAGGCATTACTAATGGTCAAAGACGTCATCGGGTAGCCAGTCTTCAACTTGCCTGCAGGTAGGATTAAAAGGTCGGCTCCTGGCGTACCCAAATTCTGTTGCCCCAGTGACCCATGCACAGGCATCGCTAATGGACAATGACGTCACCCCATCTTCTCTGGTTAAGTCCGTTTTCTGTTAGAGTGTATTTATTCCCATTTTCAATATTTATAGCACAGGGGGATTCAAATGCTGGCTTCTGTCAAGCCTAATGTGCAATGGCGTTGACCATTATAAGCTCGTTTTTCTCAATAAGGTATTACCATACTTTTTCCCATTGTCTAAGATCATTTTATAGCTAAGATTTCAGATTAACATAAGAAATGAGTTCAACCCTTTTACACAACCAGTATTTTACCCAGATCATTTTCCTAAATCTAAAACTTATTCCAATTTATGCCCATTGTTTCTTGTTTATAGTATTAATAGCCCATTAATATCCCTTTTGCCATGTTTCCCCTATTTCTTCTTTGCCTTTGTAGATAATGCAATTTAAGCTTTGTCAGTCTGTCTTCAAAGATTGCTTATTGAGCATAGGGTAAATAAAAATGAAAACCCACTATCATCCATTTGTATGAAAACAGTCCCCTGCCAGGCATACTGACTTCAATGCGATGTCAGTACTAATCCAATATTGCTGCATAAACGCATAAATGTATATGCACGTGCATATATTGCAGGGGGTAATGATGTTGGGCGAGTTAGGAGTGAGGAACTAATACAGAGATTCAGGACAGCCATTGAATTAGTTAGGAGTAAGGGAGGAATCCCGATCATATGTGGCATTCTTCCAAGAAAGGGAGTGGGAAATGAATGGATGTCGAGGGCACTTGGTGTCAATTGCCGGCTGGAAAGATATTGCAAATCAAATGCAATATCTTTCATAGTCAACTGGGAACACTTCTATGGAAGAAATTAAATTTATGCTCGTGATGGGGTGCATCTATCGAGGGCTGGGGTTGTTGCTGTTGCAAACTCGTTGGAACCAGTGGTTAGAGGTGTTTGTTTGGGTTTAAACTGTTAGTAGATAGTGGTATGGGAATTGATTTGGAGGAAGGAGGTAATAAAAGTATGTGTTCGTTGGAGAAAAGAATTGGCAAAATGATCAGGGAAAGAAAAGGGCCTCAAAATAACAATTCACTTAGGGTATATTTCACTAACAGTAGAAGTCTAAGAAATAAAATAAATGAATTAAATGCTCTTGTCTGCACAGAAAAAATACATATTATTGCACTTACCGAAACGTGGATGAATGTAGAAAATAGAGAACTATTAGCTGAATATCAAATAAATGGATTTAAACTATTTCACACAGATAGATATATTAGACGAGGAGGGGAAGTAGCCATATATGTTAGGGACAATTTGAAATGTAGTCTCAAAGAGGGAATCAAAACTGAGCCACACACAGAAACTATTTGGATAGAATTAAACGAAAAAGCAAATAATATTATTATAATAGGAGTTATATATAGGCCACCAAATTTAGACAGAATGGAAGCAAAGCATCTATGGGATGAAATATCTAGAGCATCTAGATCTAACAGTATTTATGTCATGGGTGACTTTAATTTTAGTGGAATAAACTGGGTGAACAAAACAGGGAATAGTGAAGCAGAAATATTCTAGAATTAATTGACGATTGCTTTCTTACGCAACACATTAAGGAACCAACGCGGGAAAATAATATTTTAGATTTAGTGTTAACTAACAGGGAAACACAAATTAATGACATCGAAATAGGGAGTGAGCTAGGGAACAGTGATCATAAAGAAATCAGATTTAGCATAGAATGGAATAGACCAGTAGGAGAAAATTCTGTTAAAGTGCCAGATTTTCGAAAAGCTGATTTTAATAGCCTAAGAAATTTTTTGGGTCAAATTGATTGGAAAGTCTTGGGTATGGGGTGGGGGCCGGTCTTGGAGCGAGACATGAACCCAGCGATAGGTGACGTAAATGGGGATTTCGATGTGCATTCAATATATAGCTTATTTAAGAATATTCTAAACAAAGCACAGGAACGTAGTATACCATACAAATTGAATAGATCGAATACTAATGACCCAAAGTGGATAACAAAGAATTTGAAGAACCTTATAGGTAAAAAGAGAGCTTGGTACAAAAGGATTAAAAATGGGGAGGTCACTTTAGAACAGGAATTCGTACAACTGGTTAGAAATGTTAAAAAAGAGATAAGGAAAGCAAAAAGAAACTATGAAGTTCGCATAGCAGGGCAAGCAAAGACAAATCCTAAAGGGTTTTTTCAGTTATATCGTACTAAGACTACGGAAAGGATAGGTCCATTAAGAACTGAGACAGGTCAAATAACAGATAGTGATGAAGAGATGAGTAGTATTTTAAATAAATATTTTGTATCTGTATTTACTAAAGAGAAACTTAACAACATGCCTTCAGCCGAACAAGTCTATGTGGGTGGGGACGAGGACAGGTTGACGAGTTTAACAGTTACCAGGGAGGATGTTCTTAAACAAATAGTAAAACTCAAACCAAACAAATCCCCAGGGCCGGATGAAGTGTTTGCCAGGGTGCTTAAAGAATGCAAAGAGGAGCTTTGTGACCCACTGTCAACCATATTTAATAAATCAATAGAGTCAGGCAGAGTGCCAGAGTTTTGGAAAGTTGCTAATGTGATACCAGTTTTTAAGAAAGGAGATTAATGTGAACTTTTAAGAAAGTTGCTAATGTGATACCAGTTTTTAAGAAAGGAGATAGATCACTTGTGTCTAACTATCGACCAATTAGCCTAACGTCTATTGTGGGAAAGTTACTCGAATCTATAACAGCAAATAAAATTCGTCTTCATCTTGAAAAACATAAATTAATAATTGAGTCGCAACATGGTTTTATAAATGGCCATTCATGTTTAACAAATTTGTTATCTTTTTATTCTAGCATAGTTGACGCAGTTGATAGTGGTAAGGATTGTGATGTTGTGTACCTTGACTTTAGCAAAGCTTTTGATACAGTGCCACATGAAAGACTGATTAAAAAGATAGAGTCTCGTGGTATTGGGGGTGCTATATTAAGCTGGATTAGGGCATGGCTATACCAAAGGAAACAGAGAGTTAGTATAAATGGAATCAAGTCAGAGTGGGAAAATGTTGTAAGTGGAGTGCCTCAAGGCTCTGTCCTGGGACCTCTGTTGTTTATAATATATATAAATGATTTAGATTCAGGTTTGAGTAGCAACATTTGCAAATTTGCCGATGATACGAAAATCGGTAGGGAAATTAATTCGGAGGAGGACTCACTATCACTTCAAGTTGATCTAGAGAGGGTTTTGAAATGGTCGAAGGATTGGCAGATGCAGTTTAATGCTGATAAATGTAAAGTTCTGAGGTTAGGTAATGATGATAGAGTTACAAGATACGAGCTAGATGGTGTTGTGATTGCGAAGTCGGATTGCGAAAGGGATCTGGGAGTTATGATTAGTAAGAATTTAAAACAAAAGGATCAATGCATAAATGTTCGTAATAAGGCAAATCGGACACTTGGATTTATTAATCGCAGCGTTAGTAACAAGACACCTGGTGTGGTTCACAAGCTATATCTTGCTCTAGTTAGGCCCCATTTAGATTATGCAGTTCAGTTTTGGTCGCCATATTATTGAATGGATATAAATTCACTTGAACGTGTCCAGCGTAGGATGACTAAGTTAATTCCCCAAATTAGAAATCTTTCATATGAAGAAAGATTAACAAAGCTTAAGTTGCATTCACTGGAAAGGCGAAGAGTTAGGGGTGACATGATAGAGGTTTACAAGTGGATGAATGGACATAACCGGGGGGATATTAATAGGGTATTAAAAGTATCAACACAGGACAGAACACGAAACAATGGATATAAATTGGATAAGTTTAGATTTAGGAAAGACTTGGGTAAATACTGGTTCAGTAACAGGGTTGTTGATTTGTGGAACCAATTGCCGCGTAACATTGTGGAGGTGGGGTCCCTCGATTGTTTCAAGCACGGGTTGGACAAGTATATGAGTGGGATTGGGTGGTTATAGAATAGGAGCTGCCTCGTATGGGCCAATAGGCCTTCTGCAGTTACCTTTGTTCTTAAAGTTCTCAGGTTAGGTAATGATGATAGAGTTACAAGATACGAGCTAGATGGTGTTAAGATTGCGAAGTCGGATTGCGAAAGGGATCTGGGAGTTATGATTAGTAAGAATTTAAAAAAAAAAGATCAATGCATAAATGTTCGTAATAAGGCAAATCGGACACTTGGATTTATTAATCGCAGCGTTAGTAACAAGACACCTGGTGTGGTTCTCAAGCTATATCTTGCTCTAGTTAGGCCCCATTTAAATTATGCAGTTCAGTTTTGGTCGCCATATTATAGAATGGATATAAATTCACTTGAACGTGTCCAGCGTAGGATGACTAAGTTAATTCCCCAAATTAGAAATCTTTCATATGAAGAAAGATTAACAAAGCTTAAGTTGCATTCACTGGAAAGGCGAAGAGTTAGTGGTGACATGATAGAGGTTTACAAGTGGGTAAATGGACATAACAAAGGGGATATTAATAGGGTATTAAAAGTATCAACACAAGACAGAACACGAAACAATGGGTACAAATTGGATAAGTTTAGATTTAGGAAAGACTTGGGTAAATACTGGTTCAGTAACAGGGTTGTTGATTTGTGGAACCAATTACCGCGTAACGTGGTGGAGGTGGGGTCCCTCTATTGTTTCAAGCGTGGGTTGGACAAGTATATGAGTGGGATTGGGTGGTTATAAATAGGAGCTGCCTCGTATGGGCCAATAGGCCTTCTGCAGTTGCCTTTGTTCTTATGTTCTTTATCAAATTTAGCATAGAATGGAATAGACCTGTAGGAGAAAATTCTGTTAAAGTGCCAGATTTTCGAAAAGCTGATTTTAATAGCCTAAGAAATTTTTTGGATCAAATAGGTTGGAAAGTCTTGGGAATGGGGTATGGGCCGGTCTTGGAGCGAGACATGAACCCAGCGATAGGTGACGTAAAAGGGGATTTCGATGTGGATTTAATATATAACTTATTTAGGAATATTCTTAACAAAGCACAGGAACGTAGTATACCATACAAATTGAATAGATCGAATACTAATGACCCAAACTGGATAACAAATAATTTAAAGAACCTTATAGGTAAAAAGAGAGCTTGGTACAAAAGGATTAAGAATGGGGAAGTCAGTTTAGAAGAGGAATTCATACAACTGGTTAGAAATGTTAAAAAAGAGATTAGAAAAGCAAAAAGAAACTATGAAGTTCGCATAGCAGAGCAAGCAAAGTCAAATCCTGAAGGTTTTTTTCAGTTATATCGAACTAAGACTAAGGAAAGGATAGGTCCATTAAAAACTGATACAGGTCAAATAACGGATAATGACAAGGCGATGAGTATTATTTTTAACAAATATTTTATATCTGTATTTACTAAAGAAGAACTTAACAATATGCCTTCAGCCGAACAAGTCTATGTGGGTGCGGATGAGGACAGGTTGACTAATTTAGTAGTTACCAGGGACGATGTAATTAAACAATTAGAAAAACTAAAACCAAACAAATCCCCAGGGCCGGATGAAGTGTTTGCCAGGGTGCTTAAAGAATGCAAAGAGGAGCTTTCCGAGCCACTGTCTACCATATTTAATAAATCAATAGAGTCAGGCAGAGTGCCAGAGTCATGGAAGGTAGCTAATGTGGTACCAATTTTTAAGAAAGGAGATAGATCACTTGCGTCAAACTATCGGCCAATTAGCCTAACGTCTATTGTGGGAAAGTTACTTGAATCAATAATTGCAAATACAATTCGTCTCCATCTTGAAAAACATAAATTAATTCTCACTGTGGGTGAAGTCACAGTGAGAGGTTCAGGTGAAGTCACAGTGAGAGGTTGTGTTAACCGGAGCTCCTGAGTGTTGTTATATTATCATAGCAATATGGAAGTTGTAGTGAAGGACCTGGTGACTCTAGTGGGAGCCCTGAGGACAGAGTTGGACTCTCTGCGGGAGGAGGTGCGTCAGCTTAAAAAACAACGAGAAGTAACGAAGGAGGAGACCAGCAGTAAAGGGACCTCGTCTTGGAGAGTTGCGAAAGACAGGGGCCTTAAGAAGACTTTGATAAAGCCGCCTTCAAACGCCATAGCAACTTCAAATTCATTTGACGTTTTGGAGGACGAGTGCTGTGGAGAGACTGTGGATCGCGCAAAAGGGAAAGCAACGAAGAGAAAGGAAGCGCAGGCCCCTCAGAAAGTAAAGGAAGTACCTAAGCAAACATTAGTTGTGGGAGATTCCCAGATAAGGTATTTGGATAGAACGTTTTGTGCTAGAGATAGGGGGAACAGGTTAAGGGTTTGCTATCCCGGAGCTGGCATTGGTGATATTATAAACAACATGAATGATATTATGGCTGGTAATGGGAACAATCCCATTATTTGCATTAGCGTGGGAGGAAATGATGTTGGTCGAGTCAGGAGTGAGGAACTGATTCAGAGGTATAAAACAGCCATAGAGTTAGTTAGGAGCAAGGGAGGAATCCCGATCATATGTGGCATTCTTCCAGGAAAGGGAGTGGGAAATGAATGGATATCGAGGGCACTTGGTGTCAATTGCCGGCTGGAAAGATATTGCAAATCAAATGCAATATCTTTCATAGACAACTGGGAACACTTCTATGGAAGAAATGAAATGTATGCTCGTGATGGGGTGCATCTATCGAGAGCTGGGGTTGTTGCTGTTGCGAACTCGCTAGAAGAAGTGGTTAGAGGTGTTTGTTTGGGTTTAAACTGTTAGTAGATAGAGGTATGGGAATTGATTTGGAGGAAGGAGGTAATAAAAGTATGTGTTTGTGGGAGAAAGGAATTGGCAAAACGATCAGGGAAAGAGAAGGTCCGCAAAATAACAATTCACTTAGGGTATATTACACTAACAGTAGAAGTCTAAGAAATAAAATTAACGAATTAAATGCTCTTGTCTGCACAGAAAAAATAGATATTATTGCACTTACCGAAACGTGGATGAATGTAGAAAATAGAGAACTATTAGCTGAATATCAAATATATGGATTTAAACTATTTCACACAGATAGATATATTAGACGAGGAGGTGGAGTAGCCATATATGTTAGGGACAATTTGAAATGTAGTCTCAAAGAGGGAATCAAAACAGAGCCACACACAGAAACTATTTGGATTGAATTAAACGAAAAAGCTAATAATATTATAATAGGAGTAATATATAGGCCACCAAATTTAGACAGAATGGAAGCAAAGCATCTATGGGATGAAATATCTAGAGCATCTAGATCTAACAGTATTTATGTCATGGGTGACTTTAATTTTAGCGGAATAAACTGGTTGAACAAAACAGGGAATAGTGAAGCAGAAGATTTTCTAAAATTAATTGACGATTGCTTTCTTACGCAACACATTAAGGAACCAACACGGGAAAATAATATTTTAGATTTAGTGTTAACTAACAGGGAAACGCAAATTAATGACATCGAAATAGGGAGTGAGCTAGGGAGCAGTGATCACAAAGAAATCAGATTTAGCATAGAATGGAATAGACCAGTAGGAGAAAATTCTGTTAAAGTGCCAGATTTTCGAAAAGCTGATTTTAATAGCCTAAGAAATTTTTTGGGTCAAATTGATTGGAAAGGCTTGGGTATGGGGTGTGGGCCGGTCTTGGAGCGAGACATGAACCCAGCGATAGGTGACTTAAATGGGGATTTCGATGTGGATTCAATATATAACTTATTTAAGAATATTCTAAACAAAGCACAGGAACGTAGTATACCATACAAATTGAATAGATCGTATACTAATGACCCAAAGTGGATAACAAAGAATTTGAAGAACCTTATAGGTAAAAAGAGAGCTTGGTACAAAAGGATTAAAAATGGGGAGGTCACTTTAGAACAGGAATTCGTACAACTGGTTAGAAATGTTAAAAAAGAGATAAGGAAAGCAAAAAGAAACTATGAAGTTCGCATAGCAGGGCAAGCAAAGACAAATCCTAAAGGGTTTTTTCAGTTATATCGTACTAAGACTAGGGAAAGGATAGGTCCATTAAAAACTGAGACAGGTCAAATAACAGATAGTGATGAAGAGATGAGTAGTATTTTTAATAAATATTTTGTATCTGTATTTACTAAAGAGGAACTTAACAATATGCCTTCAGCCGAACAAGTCTATGTGGGTGGGGACGAGGACAGGTTGACGAGTTTAGCAGTTACCAGGGAGGATGTTCTTAAACAAATAGTAAAACTCAAACCAAACAAATCCCCAGGGCCGGATGAAGTGTTTGCTAGGGTGCTTAAAGAATGCAAAGAGGAGCTTTGTGACCCACTGTCAACCATATTTAATAAATCAATAGAGTCAGGCAGAGTGCCAGAGTTTTGGAAAGTTGCTAATGTGATACCAGTTTTTAAGAAAGGAGATAGATCACTTGCGTCTAACTATCGACCAATTAGCCTAACGTCTATTGTGGGAAAGTTACTCGAATCTATAATAGCAAATAAAATTCGTCTTCATCTTGAAAAACATAAATTAATAATTGAGTCACAACATGGTTTTATAAATGGCCGTTCATAAGAACATAAGAACATAAGAACAAAGGTAACTGCAGAAGGCCTATTGGCCCATACGAGGCAGCTCCTATTCTATAACCACCCAATCCCACTCATATACTTGTCCAACCCGTGCTTGAAACAATCGAGGGACCCCACCTCCACAATGTTACGCGGCAATTGGTTCCACAAATCAACAACCCTGTTACTGAACCAGTATTTACCCAAGTCTTTCCTAAATCTAAACTTATCCAATTTATACCCATTGTTTCGTGTTCTGTCCTGTGTTGATACTTTTAATACCCTATTAATATCCCCCCGGTTATGTCCATTCATCCACTTGTAAACCTCTATCATGTCACCCCTAACTCTTCGCCTTTCCAGTGAATGCAACTTAAGCTTTGTTAATCTTTCTTCATATGAAAGATTTCTAATTTGGGGAATTAACTTAGTCATCCTACGCTGGACACGTTCAAGTGAATTTATATCCATTCTATAATATGGCGACCAAAACTGAACTGCATAATCTAAATGGGGCCTAACTAGAGCAAGATATAGCTTGAGAACCACACCAGGTGTCTTGTTACTAACGCTGCGATTAATAAATCCAAGTGTCCGATTTGCCTTATTACGAACATTTATGCATTGATCCTTTTGTTTTAAATTCTTACTAATCATAACTCCCAGATCCCTTTCGCAATCCGACTTCGCAATCACAACACCATCTAGCTCGTATCTTGTAACTCTATCATCATTACCTAACCTCAGAACTTTACATTTATCAGCATTAAACTGCATCTGCCAATCCTTTGACCATTTCAAAACCCTATCTAGATCAACTTGAAGTGATAGTGAGTCCTCCTCCGAATTAATTTCCCTACCGATTTTCGTATCATCGGCAAATTTGCAAATGTTGCTACTCAAACCTGAATCTAAATCATTTATATATATTATAAACAACAGAGGTCCCAGGACAGAGCCTTGAGGCACTCCACTTACAACATTTTCCCACTCTGACTTGATTCCATTTATACTAACTCTCTGTTTCCTTTGGTATAGCCATGCCCTAATCCAGCTTAATATAGCACCCCCAATACCATGAGACTCTATCTTTTTAATCAGTCTTTCATGTGGCACTGTATCAAAAGCTTTGCTAAAGTCAAGGTATACAACATCGCAATCCTTACCACTATCAACTGCCTCAACAATGCTAGAATAAAAAGATAACAAATTTGTTAAACATGAACGGCCATTTATAAAACCATGTTGCGACTCAATTATTAATTTATGTTTTTCAAGATGAAGACGAATTTTATTTGCTATTATAGATTCGAGTAACTTTCCCACAATAGACGTTAGGCTAATTGGTCGATAGTTAGACGCAAGTGATCTATCTCCTTTCTTAAAAACTGGTATCACATTAGCAACTTTCCAAAACTCTGGCACTCTGCCTGACTCTATTGATTTATTAAATATGGTTGACAGTGGGTCACAAAGCTCCTCTTTGCATTCTTTAAGCACCCTGGCAAACACTTCATCCGGCCCTGGGGATTTGTTTGGTTTGAGTTTTACTATTTGTTTAAGAACATCCTCCCTGGTAACTGTTAAACTCGTCAACCTGTCCTCGTCCCCACCCACATAGACTTGTTCGGCTGAAGGCATATTGTTAAGTTCCTCTTAAGTAAATACAGATACAAAATATTTATTAAAAATACTACTCATCTCTTCATCACTATCTGTTATTTGACCTGTCTCAGTTTTTAATGGACCTATCCTTTCCCTAGTCTTAGTACGATATAACTGAAAAAACCCTTTAGGATTTGTCTTTGCTTGCCCTGCTATGCGAACTTCATAGTTTCTTTTTGCTTTCCTTATCTCTTTTTCAACATTTCTAACCAGTTGTACGAATTCCTGTTCTAAAGTGACCTCCCCATTTTTAATCCTTTTGTACCAAGCTCTCTTTTTACCTATAAGGTTCTTCAAATTCTTTGTTATCCACTTTGGGTCATTAGTATTCGATCTATTCAATTTGTATGGTATACTACGTTCCTGTGCTTTGTTAAGAATATTCTTAAATAAGTTATATATTGAATCCACATCGAAATCCCCATTTAAGTCACCTATCGCTGGGTTCATGTCTCGCTCCAAGACCGGCCCACACCCCATACCCAAGACTTTCCAATCTATTTGACCCAAAAAATTTCTTAGGCTATTAAAATCAGCTTTTCGAAAATCTGGCACTTTAACAGAATTTTCTCCTACTGGTCTATTCCATTCTATGCTAAATCTGATTTCTTTGTGATCACTGCTCCCTAGCTCACTCCCTATTTCGATGTCATTAATTTGCGTTTCCCTGTTAGTTAACACTAAATCTAAAATATTATTTTCCCGTGTTGGTTCCTTAATGTGGTGCGTAAGAAAGCAATCGTCAATTAATTCTAGAAAATCTTCTGCTTCACTATTCCCTGTTTTGTTCAACCAGTTTATTCCGCTAAAATTAAAGTCACCCATGACATAAATACTGTTAGATCTAGATGCTCTAGATATTTCATCCCATAGATGCTTTGCTTCCATTCTGTCTAAATTTGGTGGCCTATATATTACTCCTATTATAATATTATTAGCTTTTTCGTTTAATTCAATCCAAATAGTTTCTGTGTGTGGCTCTGTTTTGATTCCCTCTTTGAGACTACATTTCAAATTGTCCCTAACATATATGGCTACTCCACCTCCTCGTCTAATATATCTATCTGTGTGAAATAGTTTAAATCCATATATTTGATATTCAGCTAATAGTTCTCTATTTTCTACATTCATCCACGTTTCGGTAAGTGCAATAATATCTATTTTTTCTGTGCAGACAAGAGCATTTAATTCGTTAATTTTATTTCTTAGACTTCTACTGTTAGTGTAATATACCCTAAGTGAATTGTTATTTTGCGGACCTTCTCTTTCCCTGATCGTTTTGCCAATTCCTTTCTCCCACAAACACATACTTTTATTACCTCCTTCCTCCACATCAATTCCCATACCTCTATCTACTAACAGTTTAAACCCAAACAAACACCTCTAACCACTTCTTCTAACGAGTTCGCAACAGCAACAACCCCAGCTCTCGATAGATGCACCCCATCACGAGCATACATTTCATTTCTTCCATAGAAGTGTTCCCAGTTGTCTATGAAAGATATTGCATTTGATTTGCAATATCTTTCCAGCCGGCAATTGACACCAAGTGCCCTCGATATCCATTCATTTCCCACTCCCTTTCTTGGAAGAATGCCACATATGATCGGGATTCCTCCCTTGCTCCTAACTAACTCTATGGCTGTTTTATACCTCTGAATCAGTTCCTCACTCCTAACTCGACCAACATCATTTCCTCCCACGCTAATGCAAATAATGGGATTGTTCCCATTACCAGCCATAATATCATTCATGTTGTTTATAATATCACCAATGCCAGCTCCGGGATAGCAAACCCTTAACCTGTTCTCCCTATCTCTAGCACAAAACGTTCTATCCAAATACCTTATCTGGGAATCTCCCACAACTAATGTTTGCTTAGGTACTTCCTTTACCCTCTGAGGGGCCTGCGCTTCCTTTCTCTTCGTTGCTTTCCCTTTTGCGCGATCCACAGTCTCTCCACAGCACTCGTCCTCCAAAACGTCAAATGAATTAGAGGTTGCTATGGCGTTTGAAGGCGGCTTTATCAAAGTCTTCTTAAGGCCCCTGTCTTTCACAACTCTCCAAGACGAGGTCCCTTTACTGCTTGTCTCCTCCTTCGTTACTTCTCGTTGTTCTTTAAGCTGACGCACCTCCTCCCGCAGAAAGTCCAACTCTGGACATGTTTAACAAATTTGTTATCTTTTTATTCTAGCATTGTTGAGGCAGTTGATAGTGGTAAGGATTGCGATGTTGTATACCTTGACTTTAGCAAAGCTTTTGATACAGTGCCACATGAAAGACTGATTAAAAAAATAGAGTCTCATGGTATTGGGGGTGCTATATTAAGCTGGATTAGGGCATGGCTATACCAAAGGAAACAGAGAGTTAGTATAAATGGAATCAAGTTAGAGTGGGAAAATGTTGTAAGTGGAGTGCCTCAAGGCTCTGTCCTGGGACCTCTGTTGTTTATAATATATATAAATGATTTAGATTCAGGTTTGAGTAGCAACATTTGCAAATTTGCCGATGATACGAAAATCGGTAGGGAAATTAATTCGGAGGAGGACTCACTATCACTTCAAGTTGATCTAGATAGGGTTTTGAAATGGTCAAAGGATTGGCAGATGCAGTTTAATGCTGATAAATGTAAAGTTCTGAGGTTAGGTAATGATGATAGAGTTACAAGATACGAGCTAGATGGTGTTGTGATTGCGAAGTCGGATTGCGAAAGGGATCTGGGAGTTATGATTAGTAAGAATTTAAAACAAAAGGATCAATGCATAAATGTTCGTAATAAGGCAAATCGGACACTTGGATTTATTAATCGCAGCGTTAGTAACAAGACACCTGGTGTGGTTCTCAAGCTATATCTTGCTCTAGTTAGGCCCCATTTAGATTATGCAGTTCAGTTTTGGTCGCCATATTATAGAATGGATATAAATTCACTTGAACGTGTCCAGCGTAGGATGACTAAGTTAATTCCCCAAATTAGAAATCTTTCATATGAAGAAAGATTAACAAAGCTTAAGTTGCATTCACTGGAAAGGCGAAGAGTTAGGGGTGACATGATAGAGGTTTACAAGTGGATGAATGGACATAACCGGGGGGATATTAATAGGGTATTAAAAGTATCAACACAGGACAGAACACGAAACAATGGATATAAATTGGATAAGTTTAGATTTAGGAAAGACTTGGGTAAATACTGGTTCAGTAACAGGGTTGTTGATTTGTGGAACCAATTGCCGCGTAACATTGTGGAGGTGGGGTCCCTCGATTGTTTCAAGCACGGGTTGGACAAGTATATGAGTGGGATTGGGTGGTTATAGAATAGGAGCTGCCTCGTATGGGCCAATAGGCCTTCTGCAGTTACCTTTGTTCTTATGTTCTTATGTTCTTAATTAATGAGTCGCAACATGGTTTTACAAATGGCCGTTCATGTTTAACAAATTTGCTAACTTTTTATTCCAGCATAGTTTAGGCAGTTGATAGTGGTAAGGATTGTGATGTTGTGTACCTTGACTTTAGCAAAGCTTTTGATACAGTGACACATGAAAGACTAATTAAAAAAATAGAAGCTCATGGTATTGGGGGTGCTATATTAACTTGGATTAGGGCATAGCTATTCCAAAGGAAACAGAGAGTTAGTATAAATGGGGTTAAACTGCATCTGCCAGTCTTTTGACCATTTTAAAACCCTATTTAGATCAGATCAACTTGAAGTGATAGCAAGTCTTCTTTCGTGTTAATTTCCCTACTGATTTTTGTATCATCTGCAAATTTAAGAACATAAGAACATAAGAACAAAGGTAACTGCAGAAGGCCTATTGGCCCATACGAGGCAGCTCCTATTCTATAACCACCCAATCCCACTCATATACTTGTCCAACCCGTGCTTGAAACAATCGAGGGACCCCACCTCCACAATGTTACGCGGCAATTGGTTCCACAAATCAACAACCCTGTTACTGAACCAGTATTTACCCAAGTCTTTCCTAAATCTAAACTTATCCAATTTATATCCATTGTTTCGTGTTCTGTCCTGTGTTGATACTTTTAATACCCTATTAATATCCCCCCGGTTATGTCCATTCATCCACTTGTAAACCTCTATCATGTCACCCCTAACTCTTCGCCTTTCCAGTGAATGCAGATGTTGCAGATGTTGCTACCCAAACCTGAATCTAAATTATTTATATATATTATAAACAACAGAGGTCCCAGGACAGAGTCCTGAGGTACTCCACTAACAACATTTTCCTACTCTGACTTAACCCCATTTATACTAACTCTCTGTTTCTTTTGGAATAGCCATGCCCTAATCCAAGTTAATATAGCATCCCCAATACCATGAGCTTCTATTTTTTTAATTAGTCTTTCATGTGGCACCGTATCAAAAGCTTTGCTAAAGTCAAGGTACACAAGGTACACAAAACAATCCTTACCACTATCAACTGCCTCAACTATGCTGGAATAAAAAGTTAGCAAATTTGTTAAACATGAACGGCCATTTGTAAAACCATGTTGCGACTCATTTATTAATTTATGTTTTTCAAGATGACGAATTGTATTTGCAATTACTGATTCAAGTAACTTTCCCACAATAGACTTTAGGCTAATTGGCCGATAGTTCGACGCAAGTGATCTATCTCCTTTCTTAAAAATTTGTACCACATTAGCAACCTTCCATGACTCTGGAACTCTGCCTGACTCTATTGATTTATCAAATATGGTAAACAATGCCTCGGAAAGCTCCTCTTTGCCTTCTTTAAGCACCCCAGTGACCCATGCACAGGCGTCGCTAATGGACAATGACGTCACCCCATCTTCCCTGAATAAGTCCGTTTTCTGTTATAGTGCTTTTATTCCCATTTTCAATATTTATAGCACAGGGGGATTCAAATGCTGCCTTCTGTCAAGCCTAATGTGCAATGGCGTTAACCATTATAAGCTCGTTTTTCTCAATAAGGTATTACCATACTTTTTCCCATTGTCTAAGATCATTTTATAGCTAAGATTTCATATTAACATAAGAAATGAGTTTAACCCTTTTACACAACCAGTATTTTACCCAGATCATTTTCCTAAATCTAAAACTTATTCCAATTTATGCCCATTGTTTCTTGTTTATAGTATTAATAGCCCATTAATATACCTTTTGCCATGTTTCCCCTATTTCTTCTTCGCCTTTGTAGATAATGCAATTTAAGCTTTGTCAATCTGTCTTCAAAGATTGCTTATTGAGCATAGGGTAAATAAAAATGAAAACCCACTATCATCCATTTGTATGAAAACAGTCCCCTGCCAGGCATGGTGACTTCAATGTGATTTCAGTACTAATCCAATATTGCTGCATAAACGCATAAATGTATGTGCATGTGCATAAATATATATGCACATCTCACATTCGCTCAAAAAACATGCCTCGAACACCTTACTGTAGCATATAACAAATCAAAATACTCATTCAGTGATCATATGGACTACATTGATTAAAAGCAAGTCTCTCACGTTTTGAAATAAGGCCTTCTGCAATCATCTGCTTTTCTGCCGTCATCCTCCCTAATGAGCTGTAGGCCAACGTGCTAAATGCGGGTCCTAGGAGGTTCACACATAAGTGTGAACTCTTAATCACTCCCACTACCTCACCTGTACTCTGTGCTTCACCAGAGATGATATTTAGTTACCTTTGCTCGTATTTTCGCTCATTGCTCAAATTTTTTGTTGTTCATTTCATACACCCTATCAAACCATCCTAACCTAACTTATTATATAACAAACAAATACATTCTACAGACTCGTTGTTGATGTTTAGTGACATCACGAAAAGCGACCTCAGTATAGGGTCGTATAAGACTAGCTACCCGATGACGTCTTTGACCATTAGCAATGCCTGTGCATGGCTCGCTGAGGTATCACAAAACACAGGACTCATAGACCATCCTTTTAATCCCCTTGAGATAAATGACAGGGGCCATAGACAGGCTTGGAGAAAAAAATAAAGAAAATCCAGGGGCCATAGACCAGCTTGGAGAAAAAAAACAAAACGGCCGGTCTATGGTTCGGTTTCCACTATCGGGGTCACACTGGGTGAGGGGGTCACACTGGGTTATGGGTCACACTGGGTGAGGAGTCACACTGTGTGAGGGGTCACACTGGGTGAGGGGTTACACTGGGTGGGGTCATACTGGGTGAGGGATCACACTGGGTGAGGGAGTCACACTGGGTGAGGGGTCACACTGGGTGAGAGGGTCACACTGGGTGATGGGTCACACTGGGTGAGGGGTCACACTGGGTAAGAGGTTACACTGGGTGAGGGGTCACACTTGGTGAGGGGTCACACTGAGTGAGGGGTCACACTGAGTGAGGGGTCACACTGGGTGAGTGGCCACGCTGGGTGAGTGGTCACGTTGGGTGAGAGGTCACACTGGGTGAGGGGTCACACTGGGTGAGGGGTCATACTGGGTGAGGGGTCACATGGGTGAGGGGGTCACACTGGGTTATGGGTCACACTGGGTGAGGGGTCACACTGGGTGAGGGGTTACACTGGGTGGGGTCATACTGGGTGAGGGGTCACACTGGGTGAGGGAGTCACACTGGGTGAGGGGTCACACTGGGTGAGGGGTCACACTGGGTGAGAGGGTCACACTGGGTGATGGGTCACACTGGGTGAGGGGTCACACTGGGTAAGAGGTTACACTGGGTGAGGGGTCACACTTGGTGAGGGGTCACACTGGGTGAGGGGTCACACTGGGTGAGGGGTCACACTGGGTGAGGGGTCACACTGGGTAAGAGGTTACACTGGGTGAGGGGTCACACTTGGTGAGGGGTCACACTGGGTGAGGGGTCATACTGGATGAGGGGTCCCACAGGGTGAGGGGTCTTACTGGGTGAGGGGGTCACACTGAGTGAGGGGTCACACTGGGTGAGGGGGTCACACTGGGTGAGTGGCCACGCTGGGTGAGGGGTCATACTGGGTGAGGGGTCACACTGAGTGAGGGGGTCATACTGGGTGAGGGGTCACACTGGGTGAGGGGTCACACTGAGTGAGGTGTCACACTGGGTGAGGTGTCACACTGGGAGAGAGGTCACACTGGGTGAGGGGTCACACTGGGTGAGGGGCCACACTGAGTGAGGGGTCACACTGGGTGAGGGGTCACGCAGGTTGAGGGGTCACACTGGGTGAGAGGTCACACTGGGTGAGGGGTAATACTGGGTGAGGGAGTCACACTGAGTGAGTGGTCACACTGGGTGAGATGTAACACTGGGTGAGGGGGTCACACTGGGTGAGGGGTCACACTAGGTGAGAGGTCACACTGGGTGAGGGGGTCACACTAGGTGAGGGACCACACTGGGTGAGGGGTCACGCAAGATGAGGGGTCACACTGAGTGAGAGGTCACACTGGGTGAGGGGTCATACTGGGTGAGGGGGTCACACTGGGTGAGGGGTCACACTGGGTGAGGAATCACACTGGATGAAGGGTCACGCAGGTTGAGGGGTCACACTGGGTGAGAGGTCACATTGGGTGAGGGGTCACACTGGGTGAGAGGTCACATTGGGTGAGAGGTCACACTCGGTGAGGGGTCATATACTGGGTGAGGGGGTCACACTGGGTGAGGGGTCACACTGGGTAAGGGGTTACACTGGGTGAGGGGTCACCTGGGTGAGGGGTCACACTGGGTGAGGGGTCATACTGGGTGAGGGGTCTTACTGGGTGAGGGGGTCACACTGGGTGAGGGGTCACACTGAGTGAGGGGTCACACTGGGTGAGGGGTCATACTAAGTGAGGGGGTCACACTGGGTGAGGGGTCACGCAGGGTGAGAAGTCACACTGGGTGAGAGGTCACACTGGGTGAGGGGTCACACTGGGTGAGGGGGTCACACTAGGTGAGGGGGTCACACTGGGTGAGGGTTCACACTGGGTGAGGGGTCACACAGGTTGAGGGGTCACACTGGGTGAGAGGTCACACTGAGTGAGGGGTCATACTGGGTTAGGGGGTCACACTGGGTAAGGGGTCACACTGGGTGAGGGGTCACACTTGGTGAGGGCTCACACAGGTTGAGGGGGTCACACTGGGTGAGAGGTCACACTGGGTGAGGGGTCATACTGGGTGAGCTGTCACACTGGGTGATGGGTCACACTGGGTGAGGGGTCACACTGCGTGAGGGGTCACACTGGGTGAGGGGTCTAATTACTGGGTGAGGGGGTCACACTGGGTAAGGGGTCACACTGAGTGAGGTGTCACACTGGGTAAGGTGTCACACTGGGTGAGAGGTCACACTGGGTGAGGGGTCACACTGGATGAGGGATCACACTGGGTGAAGGGTCACGCAGGTTGAGGGGTCACACTGGGTGAGAGGTCACACTGAGTGAGGGGTCACACTGGATGAGGGGTCACACTGGGTGAGGGGTCACGCAGGTTGAGGGGTCACACTGGGTGAGAGGTTACACTGGGTGAGGGGTCATACTGGGTGAGGGGGTCACACTGAGTGATCACGCTGGGTAAAGGGTCACACTAGGTGAGAGGTCACACTGGGTGAGGGGTCATACTGGATGAGGGGTCACACTGGGTGAGGGGTCACACTGGGTGAGGGGTCACACTGGGTGAGGGGTCACACCGAGTGATTGGTCACACTGGGTGAGGGGGGTCACACTGGGTGAGGGGGTCACACTGGGTGAGGGTGTCACACTGGGTGAGGGGGTCACACTGGGTGAGGGGTCATACTGGGTGAGGGGGTCACACTGGATGAGGGGTCACACTGGATGAGGGGTCACGCAGGTTGAGGGGTCACACTGGGTGAGAGGTCGCACTGGGTGAGAGGTCACACTGGGTGAGAGGTCACACTGGGTGAGGGGTCATATACTGGGTGAGGGGGTCACACTGGGTGAGGGGGTCACACTGGGTGAGGGGTCACACTGGGTGAGGGGTCACGCAGGGTGAGGGGTCACACTGAGTGAGAGGTCACACTGAGTGAGGGGTCACATTTGGTGAGGGGTCACACTGGGTGAGGGGGTCACACTGGGTGAGGGGTCAAACTGGGTGAGGGGGTCACACTGGGTGAGGGGTCACACTGGGTGAGGGGTCACACTGGGTGAGGGGTCACACTGGGTGAGGGGTCACACCGAGTGATTGGTCACACTGGGTGAGGGGGGTCACACTGGGTGAGGGGGTCACACTGGGTGAGGGTGTCACACTGGGTGAGGGGGTCACACTGGGTGAGGGGTCATACTGGGTGAGGGGGTCACACTGGATGAGGGGTCACACTGGATGAGGGGTCACGCAGGTTGAGGGGTCACACTGGGTGAGAGGTCGCACTGGGTGAGAGGTCACACTGGGTGAGAGGTCACACTGGGTGAGGGGTCATATACTGGGTGAGGGGGTCACACTGGGTGAGGGGGTCACACTGGGTGAGGGGTCACACTGGGTGAGGGGTCACGCAGGGTGAGGGGTCACACTGAGTGAGAGGTCACACTGAGTGAGGGGTCACACTTGGTGAGGGGTCACACTGGGTGAGGGGGTCACACTGGGTGAGGGGTCAAACTGGGTGAGGGGGTCACACTGGGTGAGGGGTCACACTGGGTGAGGGGGTCACACTGGGTGAGGGGACACACTGGGTGAGGGGTCACACTGGGTGAGGGGTCACACTGGGTGAAGGGGGTCACACTGGGTGAGGGGTCACACTGGGTGAGGGGATCACACTGGGTGAGGGGTCACACTGGGTGAGGGGGTCACACTGGGTGAGGGGGTCACACTGGGTGAGGGGTCACACTGGGTGAGGGGTCACACTGGGTGAGGGGGTCACACTGGGTGAGGGGACACACTAGGTGAGGGGTCACACTGGGTGAGGGGTCACACTGGGTGAAGGGGGTCACGCTGGGTGAGGGGGTCACACTGGGTGAGGGGTCACACTGGGTGAGGGGTCACACTGGGTGAGGGGGTCACACTGGGTGAGGGGACACACTGGGTGAGGGGTCACACTGGGTGAGGGGTCACACTGGGTGAAGGGGGTCACGCTGGGTGAGGGGGTCACACTGGGTGAGGGGTCACACTGGGTGAGGGGTCACACTGGGTGAGGGGGATCATACCGGGTGAAAAATAACAACATCCTTTGTCAGCCTTTGACATTGCTAACCCACACGTCATTCTGAGCGAACTTGCTAAAACGAATGTTAGAGGATGGCTTCTACGGTGGATAAGAGGCTATCTATCCAACAGGAAGTCATCTGTACTCTTCCAAGGGCATAGAAATGTAAAGAGTGATTTTGAACTTGGCACTCCACAGGGAGGTGTCCTTAGTCCTACTTTGTTCAATGTGGTAATCAATGCACTTTTAAACTCAGTAATTAGGAGACCCAGCGAACACATCATTAGCTATGCAGATGATATACTGATTCACACCAATGGGTATACCAACACCCAAAATGTTCTGAACTCTGTATTGCACACATGTCAGGAACTAGGCTTAGTCATCTCAGTAGAGAAAACAAATATCCTGACTCGACGCCCACCAGACGGGGTGGGGCCGTTCACAAAATGCAGCTGCATGATGGCTCTCTGCTCGACTCTGTAACCAGATTCAAATACCTTGGTCTTGAAGTTTCACTGTACCGCAATGTTGTAGCCAGACTGGGTCGCCAGTGTAGAGAGAGGCTCCGTGCTCTCAAGGCTGTGGCAGGCTACCATCCAATCTATGGCGCAAATGTGAGAATTGTCAAAATGACGTATCTCTCATATATTAGGTCTCTGATTGATTCTGCTGCACCCATGCTTGCTCTAGTGCCTGAGAGAATGCCTGGAGGGCTGGAAAAGATGCAAAACGAAGCCATGAGGATTATCCTCGGATGCTCCCGTACAACTAAATTACTAAACATGAGGAAGAAACTGAATATTTCATGTGTAAGTGATCGTATCATTGAAATTAATGCTTTAATTGGTATCAAGATGCTTAGTCTAACCCACCCTAACCCCTACACTGAAGCCCTCCAAGCCTTCTTCCTTGAAGGTCAGCATCCCTCCAAATGGATTACCAAAACTGCCAATGTGCTCAGAATGTATAATATTCATCACCTCTACCAAGAGAGACAACAACAGCACTTTCCTGCCCCATGGGAGATCACTCCTTTCCAAATTACTGTCACCCCTTTCCCACCCAAGAAGCTGATTAAGAACAGTCCTTGCTTCGACAAGAAGCAACGTACAATGCCTTAAGTCAAATTGATGCTTTGGTCAGAGAGCGCTCCCTTTCCCAAATTATTTACTCTGATGGATCCTTGCATCAGTCCCCATGGTGCAGCTGGAAATGCAGTTGTTGTGACAGGGGAGAGATGGTTCCTTCTCCCATGAGTGTTGAGCGCCTCTAAGTAACTGGGCCTCTACTCTCTAAACAGAATTGGTTGCCATAATCCTTGCCCTCGAGCGCGTATATGAATCCAAAGTTGACACGCTAATTGTAAGTGACTCCTTGTCATCCTTGAGTGCCCTCAGCTCCCCAAGGCATAACTGTGACGTGCTTATCTCTGAAGCTAGACACAGATATAATGAAATAATCAATGATGGAGTCAGAGTCTGTCTCCTGTGGATTCCTTCCCATATTGGTCTCCGAATACATGATAGAACTGATGAGTTGGCTAAGACTTTTGCTCATAAAGAGGGAATCGATTACCAACTTGGACTGCCTTTGAGCAGCCTGAGGGCAGTAATATTCCGGGAACATCAACTAAATTTCGGACACTTGAGGCAAAGTGAAATTCTCACCAGTTGCTCCATCTATCATCATTCTATTATGCAGGAAGTGCCGCACGTCTATGGGTCATCCAATAAGGTTAGCAGACTTCTAGATGTTACCACTGCTAGGCTTAGGCTCGGCTACAAGTACCTCTGGGAATTTGTAACATCTGCTGATGTAGATTTTTTTTTTTATATATATAAAAATATATACAAGAGTTGTTACATTCTTGTACAGCCACTAGTACGCGTAGCGTTTCGGGCAAGTCCTTAATCCTATGGTCCCTGGAATACGATCCCCTGTCGCGAAGAATCGTTTTTTCATCCAAGTACACATTTTACTGTTGCGTTAAACAGAGGCTACAGTTAAGGATTTGCGCCCAGTAAATCTAACTAAATATAAACTCTGTCAGCAGAACTATTCGCATACTTTGCGTCATTATATAATGGAATGTGAAAAAAAATCGCGGAATTCAGATATAACACCATCAATGTTGTCCAAGAAATGTGTAAGTACTTCATACATAAAGATGTACTGACGGGAATCTTAGCCAAGTATCCAAAATTTGCTTACTGTAAGTAATGCATGCATATGACTGTAAAGCTGCCGCCCAGATGGGTGGGTGTGGAGCACATGACTGTAAAGCTGCCGCCTAGTTGGGTGGGTGTGGAGCACATGACTGTAAAGCTGCCGCCCAGTTGGGTGGGTGTGGAGCACATGACTGTAAAGCTGCCGCCCAGTTGGGTGGGTGTGGAGCACATGACTGTAAAGCTGCCGCCTAGTTGGGTGGGTGTGGAGCACATGACTGTAAAGCTGCCGCCTAGTTGGGTGGGTGTGGAGCACATGACTGTAAAGCTGCCGCCCAGTTGGGTGGGTGTGGAGCACATGACTGTAAAGCTGCCGCCCAGTTGGGTGGGTGTGCAGCAAGACTAGTAACTGTGTGACTCATCATAGATGTAAAGTGCCTTGTATAGTGACTGTTGTGAGCCTCTTGCTGAATCACTTGTGATACAAAAGATTATTGGTGTGTGTATTTGTGTAGGTGATTCTATGTGTGTGTATGTATGTATGTATATGTATATATATGTATATGTACGTATGAGTATGTGTACATGTATATATAACATTAATAATTGTGTAATTGACGTCAAAAGATTGTTATTTGCTTATTTAAACGAACTAGAGGGTTCAGTTCCTGAACCAATTATGTGCCTCTATAACCCTTCACACCACTGCCCACGGGATGGGTATGGGGTGCATAATAAAGAAATAAATTGAATTGAAATAAACTCATTGAGGGAGTTTGTATATAAACACAACAGACAGGAGGCGGCGTGGGGCGCCAGTGAAGTACATGTACACTGCACAGTATGGATTTATTTACACAGCCTTGAGCTGGGGACTAATAAGTGTTGCTTTGACACTGACTACAGTAATACAAAGTTCAATGCTCAATATATCATGCTGTGAGAGATTAGCAGTGATAGCAGAATAATCTCTCTGATATGCAGCGGATTATTGGCGGATTTAAGCATTCAATTATCCAGGTATTACTTTGATTAACATACTGACTCCATTTTTGTAATTATCATATTTAGATACATATACTACATGGACGTTACAGAGTGTGTCGAGTGGTAGCTACTTAATGCTGAAACATTCCCATCCCGTAGGTTGGTTAGTCATATTAGTGATCATACATCACGGAGGCGTGGTTGATCAGGGCAAGTGATCGTCTGCAATGGCAAACTTTGACTGCATTATGACGATATGAATGACTACAGAGTGAATATAGCAATTGCACAGCTGTAAGGTGCCTCATAGCCGGGGACTGTCAAGGGGTCTACTGGCTAGACATTGGGGCTGTGTTCCACAGAGACTTGGTTGTTTACAGTGGCTGTGTTCCACAGTGGCTTGGTTGTCTACAGTTGTTGTGTTCCACAGAGGCTTGGTTGTCTACAGTGGCTGTGTTCCACAGAGACTTGGTTGTCTACAGTAGTTGTGTTCCACAGAGGCTTGGTTGTCTACAGTGGCTGTATTATGTGCGGTTGTATGTGTGTGTTGTATTATGTGGACCTGAATGTGTGTGTTGTATTATATGGGGCTGTATGTTTGTGTTGTATTATGTGGGGCTGTATGTGTGTGTTGTATTGACTGGGACTGTATGTGTATACTAGTCTCTATTGTTGTCTGTCTGTGTCTGTCTCTTTCTCTGTCGGACTCTGTCTCTCATATGAAAAATATATTTGTCATGTAGGTGTAGGTGGTCGCCAATGAGAGGACCTGAGCAGGTTGAAATGCTAAAAAAAATTGAATAGTTAGTCCTATACTCTAAGAAAGGGGGCGAGGCTTGAAGAACCTCTGAAGCTGTGGAAAGATCGTGCATTTTATGTGAGTACGGGCAAATTATAGCTAGAAGGAAATATCAGTTAAATTTCTCATTAGAGTGAATACTGTAATGGTGCATAGTACTGTGTAATTTTTTTCAATCAGGATGATGATGGACAGAGTGTATCGTGATCTGGCTTGTACTTCTCTTGACATACCAGAGAGTATACTGAGAAAGTTACTCCAAGCCTGCACTAAAGAGGCACCCTTTTTGAGTCCCAAATGGGCACATGTATAAGCAAGTAGATGGGGTCGCCATGGGTTCTCCCCTAGGTGTCCTGTTTGCGAACTTCTACATGGGCACCATAGAGCAAAGGGTCTTAGTTGATATGGACTTGAAACCCGCCATATACTGCAGGTATGTTGACGACATTATTATGCAGATACCTGATGTCAGACGCCTGCAGCAGCTGAAGGAGGCAATTGAGCAAAATTCGGTGTTAAGTTACACTTACGAGATTGAGAGTGATGGGAAGCTGCCCTTTCTAGCTGCAACAGTCACGATAAAGAATGGTGGTTTCCACATTGCAGACTAAACTAAGGAAACACACATTGGAATGTGCCTTAATGCAAATAGTGACTGCCCAGACAGGTACAAGAGGAGTGTTTTCAACGCTTACGTCGACAGGGCTCTCACTCATAGCTCTGATTGGAAGCAGGTGTCCATTGGTTAGACGCGTGTCCATTGACGACATGGGTACTGCCAGGAGGAAGTCTCCTGCATGGGGGGCACACACTGCTCTGAGGCGGGCTTTCTCCTTGTCTGATGATGCGTCACTGAGCATGGCACCAGCTCTTTTTTCCACTAGTGGGTGGTCCGAGCTGGATTTTTTTTATTGGATCTATGATGGGTGCTTGGGCTGCAGGAGCATCCCACTGATTTGAACATACAGTGAAAGCAGGATCGTGTATTCCTGCTAAATCACTCAGGGGTCCAAGTAGGATATCTCTTACGAGGTCGTACGATGCATGGGAGGAGGAAAGGAAAGCTGGTAGAGCAATCTGGGAGGCTGTGCGGACACCAAGGCCGCCGAGTCTTACAGGGATGGTTACTTGCTCCCACTAAGAGTCGTCCAATGGTAGGTTCAAGACTTTCATCAGCATGGACCTCAGAAGGGAGTCATACGCATATAATTTAAGGCTGTTGTAGGATGGAAAACATCTCAGAAAGCAGGTCAACTTAGGGAGAGATAGGCATCTTGTGAGGAGGAAAAGAGCATCATGGGCATCGATCTCATCAATCCCGTCCAGCATTCTCCTTAGATCAGTAATTTTTGCATCCAGGACCTCCTCGTTTGCTTGCGGGCCAATGGAGGCACCAAGGAGAGTACAGTCACGTGGCTCGACAACGAGAATGTCTGGAAGAACAGTTATTATTTGGCCAGTGATGTCTGGGTTGCGGGAGACTATTTCTTATTTGGATGCATTGAGAATGAGGCCCAAAGCTCCTGGATTTTCCTTATATCTTCCAAAATGGTATCCGGGGTGCCGGCGAGAGTGCCATCATTCATCCAGGTACCAGATGTTTAGCTCGCTTGTCAGAAATATATATATATATATATATATATATATATGTCGTACCTAGTAGCCAGAACGCACTTCTCAGCCTACTATTCAAGGCCCGATTTGCCTAATAAGCCAAGTTTTCATGAATTATTTGTTTTTCGACAACCTAACCTACCTAACCTAACCTAACCTACCTTTTTCGGCTACCTAACCTAACCTAACCTATAAAGATAGGTTAGGTTAGGTTAGGTAGGGTTGGTTAGGTTCGGTCATATATCTACGTTAATTTTAACTCCAATAAAATAAAATTAACATCATACATAATGAAATGGGTAGCTTTATCATTTCATAAGAAAAAAATTAGAGAAAATATATTAATTCAGGAAAACTTGGCTTATTAGGCAAATCGGGCCTTGCATAGTAGGCTGAGAAGTGCGTTCCGGCTACTAGGTACGACATATATATATATATATGTGTGTGTGTGTGTGTGTGTGTGTGTGTGTACGTGTGTATGACACCCTTCTGAGGTTCATGCTGGTGAAAGTCCTGAACCTGCCATTGGACGACTCTCAGTGGGAGCAAGCAACCCTTCCTGTAAGACTCGGCGGCCTTGGTGTCCGCACAGCCTCCCAAATTGCTCTACCAGCCTTCCTTTCCTCCTCCCATGCATCGCACGACCTCGTCAGAGATATTTTACCTGCAACCCTGAGAGATTCAGCAGGAATACACGATCCTGCTTTTACTGAATGTTCAAATCAGTGGGATGTTTTTGCAGCCCCAGCAACCATTATAGAGCCAACAAAATAACACAAACAGTCCGGCTGGGACCACCCTCTAGTGGAAAAAGTAGCTGATGCCATGCTCAGCGTCGCAACATCAGACAAGGAGAAAGCCCGCCTCAGAGCAGTGCGTGCCCCCCATGCAGGAGACTTCCTTCCTTCCTCCCACCCATGTCAGCAATGGGCACGCGCCTAGATCCAGAATCCCTTCGTGTAGCAGTGGCCCTCCGCCTTGGTGCCCCAATTCACACTGAATACAAGTGTATTTGCAACAGGGTGGAAGCAGACCAATACGGACTGCATGGGTTGCATTGCGAAAGCACAAAGGGCTGGCATGCAAGACACAACGAGCTCAATGACATCATCAAGAGAAGCCTCGTCTCAGCTGGGTGCCCAGCGGAGAGAGAACCTCGCATCCTAGGGGTCCAAAACCCGGATTTCCCCGCACTTCGCCCTGATGGCATCACCATATACCCATAGAAGGAGGGTAGACAGTTGGTGTGGGACTACACATGTGTATCCACCCTGGCTGACACCTATGTACACTTCGGAGCTGATCAAGCAGGTGGGGCGGCCAACCACAGGGAAACAACAAAATCACTCAAGTACAGGCGACTGCAAGGTCAATACCTCTTTGTTCCCATAGCGTCTGAGACGCATGGCCCCTGGGGCAAGAGTGCCTTGGGATTTCTCAAGGAATTGGGTTCCAAGCTCATTGACGTCACCAGAGACCCAAGGGCTTCCAGTTTTTTGTTTCAGCGTCTAAGTGTGGCGATCCAGAGGGGAAATGCTTGCTGCGTCCTCGGTTCCTGTCCAGAAGCGGAGGAGCTTCAAGAGATCCATAACCTTTAGGCATTTGTCTTGTATGTTTTGTAACCTTTAAATACACAATAAAGGAAATATATATATATATATATATATATATATATATATATATATATATATATATATATATATATATACTACATATTATTACGTTCTCAAATATTCACAATTAATCACGGTACATTAGCAATAACATAAAGCTTTACATCTTCTAATACAAGTCAGATACTCTTAGCACGTGATGGTTCACCGGGTGAAGGTGTCTGGGGATTGCGGGGACGAGAGGTCCAGTCCGTCATCGCAATATTTTCTCAACGTATAATTATATTGTGTCTGATGTTTCTCAGCGAGTCCTGGCCAGCGCCCAGCATGTATCATGTATGGTATACTAAACCACCAGTTATGTATGTATTATTCAGACGGATACATATAGCGATAGTGTATCTCACTTCTTGGTGAAAATACATATAGAATTTGGTAACAGTGTAAAAGAATGTAAAATGTAAATGTCAAACAATGAAAAACAACGTCAAATACATTCAGTTTTGAACAATGTAAATGACTAGAGTGTGCTAGCAGCTTGGTGCGTAAGCTCATTGAGTTTGTTTCATCCTGCGTATAATCCTTCCTAATGAACACTGTAAACAACTGTTGAAAGGTTTCACACTTTTTAATAGATGGGGTGTTCTGCTCCCAGCTTTTTTGATGGATTTGTAATATAATTAATTTTTTTGGTTTTATTATAATCTTTATTGAATAATTAAAAGCCTTTTTTGGGTATTTATTAGCCTGTCATTATTAACTGTCTCATTACCTAACTTGCAAAGAACCCTGACTGGTTCATCATGAATCTTTTCTCATTCATCAGCAAGCAACCATCACAGGGTCGATATTTTGTATTGTGAACCACAACAACACCCACTTTCCAGGGTGGGGGAGTTCACCAGTGAACTCCTCAGCATTACTGGACTTTCCAGGGTGGGAAGGTTGAACCGCCCAGGAGACAGACCATGCCACAAGCCCAGGAGACAGACCACGCTTCAAGCCCAGGAGACAGGCCACGCTACAAGCCCAGGAGACAGACCATGCCACAAGCCCAGGAGACAGACCACGCTACAAGCCCAGGAGACAGACCACGCTACAAGCCCAGGAGACAGACCACGCTACAAGCCCAGGAGACAGGCCACGCTACAAGCCCAGGAGACAGACCACGCTACAAGCCCAGGAGACAGGCCACGCTGCAAGCCCAGGAGACAGACCACGCTACAAGCCCAGGAGACAGGCCACGCTACAAGCCCAGGAGACAGACCACGCTACAAGCCCAGGAGACAGACCACGCTACAAGCCCAGGAGACAGACCACGCTACAAGCCCAGGAGACAGGCCACGCTACAAGCCCAGGAGACAGGCCACGCTACAAGCCCAGGAGACAGGCCACGCTACAAGCCCAGGAGACAGGCCACGCTACAAGCCCAGGAGACAGGCCACGCTACAAGCCCAGGAAACAGACCACGCTACAAGCCCAGGAGACAGGCCACGCTACAAGCCCAGGAGACTGACCACGCTACTAGTCTAAGAGAGCTGTAGGGTGAAGGGAACCCACACTTATACATGGATGTGTCAACATGTAAGCTTAGAGAGAACCTGTGTCTTCTGTGCTTGGAGAGTTCTCCTGGAGATGTCACATGGCTGACCAATCGTCGAACAATAAAAATACAAGATTAAGTGATCTAGAGTTTCTTCATTCTCCTGATGATAGAAAATATTTGCGTGAATGGAAAATATCCAAAATAAAATTAATAGTCGTCACAATGCTGTTGTGGTTAATGATATGTGCATTATCAGACCTCAAGTCACGGTCTTGTGGTCTGGTAATGGTGGAGTGTGTGTCTGGGAATACCCAACGCATAAGTTCGAATCCTCATCACAGCTTCTTCGTATTTTCTCATTGTTGCGTCAAGTTACAGTGATTATATCTATCCTGCACACCTTATATTATAATGTCAGCAAGTTACAGAGATTGTTCAATTTCGGTAGCTTTGTATTTACAGTAAATCATTGTTCATTTAAGGTAGGTCTTATCACTATTGCATAATTGTTTCAGCAATGGAGATATTACAGGGGTCATAGGTGAGCTGCTGTTTATTGTTAGTCTACGCAATACACTACTTGCTTCTTAATCTCATATGTCGTTTATCTTCAGGAAGCGAAATATGGAAACAGTGCAAGGATTTCAGGTACTTTATCATTAGTAATACGATAGGTTACTTGATATTATTGCACTTTCCGAAGCGTGAATGAAGGTAGAAATAGAGAAATATTAGCTGAATATCAAATGAATGGATTTAAACTATTTCACACAGACAGATATATTAGACGAGAAAGTGTGACACACTACAACATTATATCTTAGACTGTAATAAAATTGAGCCATTTCATGCAGTGTGAGTTTAGATTTATCTCTGGCTCAATTTTATTACAGTCTAAGATATAATGTTATAGCGTGTCCCTGTCTTTGTCCACACTTCATCTAGAGCCCTATACAAGCCCAACTGCCAGACACGTGTAGTCAAGTCTTATTCGAGCTGTGACAATAACTCATATTCTGCTGACTTTGTTACTTGCTCCATATTCATGTTTTACTTGACACATTTCGTTGTGATGAACAATGGACCTGCTAGTTCCAGTTTGCACTGTTCTGCATTCTTCAAATCCATCCAGGAGTTCTCATCTAATGAAACCGTTGAGACACCTGTTTGACAACTCAAGATTCCGTTCAATACTGTCTTTATTTACTGCAGCCTTAGCAAGGGCGTCAACTTTGTCATGTTCCTGCATGCCAATGTGAGAAGGAATCCACAACATTTGTATATTTACCCTCTTGCTAAGTCTGTTTATATATCAATGTCTGGCTTCGGAAACAAGCACGTTATTACTTGATTGTAAACTATTTATTGCTCGTAGTGAGGAAAGGGAGTCAGAGATAATTATTTGTCTACTTCAGTGTTGTCAATAATTTTAAGTGCTACCAGTATTACTACCAACTCGGCTTGCCTTGTAGATGTTACTCAACAATTACTAATTCATATATGCCTTTGAATTGTGCTGCCATCGGGCTGATGAGCAATAACAGCACTTCCTGCCCTCCCTGTAGCTGTACTGAGTGATCCGTCAGTGTGTATGGTCTGTGTGATGTTGTTTTTAGTTTGTATATTTTGTATGTATTCTAGTGTTCTTAATTTAGCAGCACGCATGCACACTGCTTCCTGGCCTGCCGAACCTGGCCCCTGGCCGGGTTCGGGGAGTAGAATAACTCCCGGAATCCTCTCCAGGAATGCTCCAGGTATGTTGAGCATGAGGGTTGTTTGAGATTAGTTTCTTGGTGGGGTATGCAGGCGTCAGGATGTCAAAAGGTACTATCTGCCAGGGTGGAAGGAAGTGCACTATCATTTTAATAACTGTGGTCGTTCTTTGATCCATTTAGATTCACTTGATGATAAGATTGATTTAAAAAGTTCAATCTTGAATGCTGGGTATATGTAGTTATTTCCGCATATTGAGAATTTGGAGGTTATAGGAAAGCTAAGTATATTTATGAGGGCTCCATTTTTATTTTTTTCCAGTCTATCAATACTTTTGCTATTTTGCAGGACTAAAGCTGGTGCATGATAGTCTAGAGACCTTATATATGCTAAGTACGTCATTTTTGCTATTCTGATATTAACACTGTAATTAGGGCTGTACCCTCTACAACTCAGAGAGCCTTGAGTCTGTCTCTATATTGTTGATGTAACTTATTGACTGCAGTTAAGGTACAAGGGACTCGGACACTAAGGTATTTGAAGGAAGAGACATATTATTTTCGTATATTATCCACAGTATGTGGATAACATGTTATGTGGTATGTTATCCACAGCTGTGGTTGTGTGTGTAGGGGTCCACAGCTGTGGTTGTGTGTGTAGGGGTCCACAACTGTTGTGGTCGGTGGGTAGGGTGCAGGTATTTAGGGTAGGATGTGGGTATTAGATGTAAGGTGTAGTTATGTAAGGCAGAGTGTCGACGTCAGTGTGTACATGTGTGTGTGTGTTTGATGGCAAAGGCTTTAATTGTCACGTTCATAACATGCTTATCCTGGTAACTGATCAGGGCGATGTTGTAACCCATCAGTTGTTTCGTGTCTTGTTGGTGTTCACTAAGCCCATGCGTGTTCTCTGGCCCGCAGATCGTGGTGGTGTTCTACGTGGTGATCATCGCGGTGCTGGTGGGGACGACGCTCCGGCGGCGCGGCGGTGGCGGGGAGGAGGTGGAGGAGGAGACCCGTCACCTGCTCCTCTACGACGAGAAGACGGACTCCGTCACCCACACCCCGGCCGTGCCCGCCTCCAGGATCCACGAGGCGGGGCTCCTCACTGTGTGAAGAGCGGCACGGAGCCTCCGTGTCACGGAGCGGCACGGAGGTCATCACGTACAACACAACGCGCGGAATGAAACAAAAAAAATGCAAGTACACAAGAATTTCTGAAGAGCAAGAGCTTCACAATGTCAACAGAACAGAAAATCATCAGAGAGGAGCAAAATAACTTGTGTTAGTGTGTGTTGGAAAGTTAGACGCTCGGGGCTAGCCTCACCAGACTTTGCACGGTGACTGGTATGTATCAAGGGATGGTCATAGGTGGGTCGGGATCTATCCCCATGCAGCCACTTTTGCATGAAAAATCCTACTACTTTTCAGTCTCGCTAAATGAAACTCTGTCCTCACTAACATTATGCGGATTAAGGGAAAAAGGGGAAGAGCAAAGAAGGTGATGAAGGTTAAGAAAGTTGGTAAAGGATAGGTTTTATATATATATATATATATATATATATATATATATATATATATATATATATATATATATATATATATATACTTGACAAAACAGTAGGATTCTGGAGAATGGATGATAATGATATGGTGACTATACAAACACCTGAAGGATGGGTAATGAAACATGGAGACGTAAAGAGAGAGAGAGAGAGAGAAAGAAGTAAAGCTGAGAGGATGGTGAACACCTCCCTGGCCTCCCAGCCTGCTCCTTCACCCACACTCTCATCACTCACCAGATCAAGGAGAGCAGTAGCAGTCCCAGCAGCTGGGAGATAAAACAGATTTTATAGCTAAACAGAATTCAAAGTGAAATGTTCCAGACGAGACAAACACGGGATTGTTTCAGAAAGCTGGTTAATATAAGCAAAGCAAGGGAGTAGAAACTAGGAAACAGGCAAGCAAGTGAGAAGGAACTAGGAAACAGGCAAGCAAGTGAGAAGGAACTAGGAAACAGGCAAGCAAGTGAGAAGGAACTAGGAAACAGGCAAGCAAGTGAGAAGGAACTAGGAAACAGGCAAGCAAGGGAGAAGGAACAAGGAAACAGGCAAGCAAGGGAGAAGGAACAAGGAAACAGGCAAGCAAGGGAGAAGGAACAAGGAAACAGGCAAGCAAGGGAGAAGGAACAAGGAAACAGGCAAGCAAGATGAAGAATACCGAGACATAAACAGAGAACAATACATGAATAAGAATAAAGACCAAGATCTACATTAATTTTTGTTAGGAATATGTTCATGTAAAGCCTATTCTTAATAATGAATAATAAGGATATGATATAACAGAAAATGAACGGGAAACAACAATAAAAGAATATCCAAGAATGCTGTTAAGAGAAAATGTGAATAAATGAAAAGAGACAGAAGGGAGAACACAAAACATTAGAAAGATGAATGAAAATGTATTACCATATATGACGAAGATGAAAAACAGACAAGGCTAAATAAATAATAATATATATGCAATAACAGTAAAAAAGGAAGAGAGAACACTAACAACTGATGATAAAATACATAACATTTGAAATATATAAATAAGAGAATAATATTAAGCCCATGAATGTGAACAATACTCTCGTAAGATATTAAATTTCGGGGAATAAAAATAAATAACAAAGATAATTCTTCTGTAACCATGACAACGAGGCCACGCGCATTGTATATTAATTTAACCTATGTGTAAAGTTTTTAATCTCGTCTCGCCTCTCCAACAACAACTGTGAGTCTAACCGGAAGCGAAAGGCTCTGTGAGCATACACAATCACATTCCCTTGAGGATGGAACACTTAGTCTTTCTGCTATTCCTTTCACCAGAAGACAGGCTCCCCACACTTCTGCCTTCCGAGTCGTCGGAGCGCACACCATCAACCTTTGAGTGTGCAAGAACACGATGTTTAACTAAGGTGTCTGTTTCTTAGGCTGTGTCCAAAAGGGTTGTCGAAGAGTATTATGAGAACGAGGTAATACTATAGCGTTACCGAACACCTCCAGTAGTTGTCCATGATTATATAAAAAGTTTATTGATTTCCTAATATATTATATATATTATTATTATATATATACACACATAAACATTTTCATTTCTAAAAAGGCATTTGCCCATGTCACTTTACACTGTATCTGTAACAGTAACTATGTCTTCTATAGCAGGAAAGTGTAACTATGCAATCTAATTTTGTTTTCATTATATGCATACTTTACTTAAATCCATATTTTAGCAAATGTTTGCTTAAATATAATCTGAAAATCGTTGACATCGTTTTTGGACAAATGGCCTCCCATAGGCCTAATGTCCTCCCATTGGTCTCTGGCAGTAAAGCCTACATCGTCCAGAGTTATTTTCCATAAAGTTAGACACTACACGCAGCGGACAAATTTTTAAGGCAAATATACACACATATATATATTCAAATAACTGAAGATCAAATGAAAAAAAAGACGAATCAAAATTTTCAAGTGTACTTATAAACTTTTCAAATGTACAAATTGTAAAATATTTTTTAAAACATTTTTATGGGCTATTTATTTGCATAATAGTTGCAAAATTCTAAGAATTATTCAATGCACGTTAAACTATGGATATAAATTAAAAATAGTTGCTGCAGAGCTAAGTTCCCAGTTTCCTGAACTGCCACACATTTGGTCTCAAACTATAAGAAATATACTGAAAACTTCAAGTCATTACAATTTGGCGTTCTCAAAATACCTGCAAAAAGATAGAAACAAAAAAATCAACCTGTCATACCCATAAGGTAATGGGCCTAAGAACGACCTTGTTAACCTCTTCAGATACTCCTTCAGAAATATGACGCCCATTCCAACATTCATCTTGCAGAAAATCTTTCCAGACACACTTGTAAAATGACCGAGTTCAAAGCACCTTTCCAGTTCAAAATATTAGGAAATCTCATTTGGTCATGTGTCAAAGTCTCTAACAACTGGAAATAAAGGTAATAAAGAAAGGAACCATAATGTGATGATGGGATGGTGGTGAAGATGACGAAGACTTGGCCAGACACCACACCTGATACACATTTACACGTTTTGCTCTATGAGAAGACACAGGTAAAGACAGGTCATAAACACACACACACACACACACACACACACACACACACACACACACACACACACACACACACACACACACACACACACACACACACACACACAGGGGAAGTGAGATAGACAGGAGGCACTGAACTACAGGCCAGTGTCCCTAACTTGCATACCATGCAACCTGATGGAGAGGATTGTGCGAAAAACACTAGTGGTACATCTGGGGCGAAAGAAATTTGTAACACAACATCAACATGGGTTCAGGGATGGCAAGTCCTTCCTCACAGGGTAACTTGAATTCTACGACCAGGCAAGAAAGAGAGGGCTGGGCACACTGCATATTTTTGGATAGCCAGAAAGCCTTTGACACAGTACCACACAAGAGGCTAGTGAAAAAGCTGGAGATGCAGGCAGGAGTGAAAGGGAAGATACTCCTCCATTTGATAAGGGAGTACCTAAGCAACAGAAGACAGCGAATCACTGTGAGGGGTAAAGGCTCAGATTGGCGAAACGTCACCAGTGGAGTCCCACAGGGTTCAGTCCTTGGACCTATACTGTTTCTGATATATGTAAATGATCTACCAGAGGGTATAGAATCATTCCTCTCATTGTTTGCTGATGATGCAAAAATTATGAGGGGATTAAAACAGAGGAAGATAGTAGGAGGCTACAAGATGACCTAGACAGATTGACGGAATGGTTCAACAAATGGCTACTAAAGTTCAACCCGAGTAAATGCAACGTAATGAAACTAGGCAGTGGAAACAGGAGGCCAGACACAGGATACCGAATGGGAGATGAAGTATTTCATGAAATGAACAGAGCGAAAGATCTAGGAGTTGATATCACACCAAACCTGTCTCCTGAAGCCCACATAAAGAGAATAACGTCTGCGGCATATGCGAGGCTGGCTAACATCAAAACGGCGTTCAGGAACCTGTGTAAGGAATAATTCAGAATCTTGTACACCATATATGTAAGATCAATCCTGGAGTATGCGGCCCCAGCATGGAGCCCGTACCTTGTCAAGCACAAGACAAAGCTTGAAAAAGATCAGAGGTATGCCATTAGGCTAGTCCCAGAACTAAGAGGCATGAGCTACGAGGAAAGGCTGCGCGAGAAAACCTCACAACACTGGCAAACAGAAGATTAACGGGAGACATGATCACTACCTACAAAATTCTCAGAGGAATTGGCAGGGTAGATAAGAATAAACTTTTTAACATGGGTGGTACGTGAACAAGGGGACACAGGAGGAGACTGAGTACCCAAATGAGCCACAGGGACATAAGAAAACTTTTTCAATGTGAGAAAGCACATTGAAAACTTTGAAAACTTTGAAAAAATTGAAAACTTTTTCAATGTTTTCAATTTTCTCTCTCTCTCTCTCTCTCTCTCTCTCTCTCTCTCTCTCTCTCTCTCTCTCTCTCTCTCTCTCTCTCTCTCTCTCTCTCTCTCTCTCTCTCTCTCTCTCTCCCCTCCCTAACTAACCCTATCACAACATAGTAGGAAAAGGAACATCCATGACAGGAAGATGCACCAATGGCACAGGGAATGGTCAGAGTGATCACAGGAAAGAGATGTTCGCCCAAGCTTGGGAGGATATCAGAAGGGAGATGCATGAAATTGAAGAATGCAATAAGCACCTGCACAGCAAGCTGATAGCAACAAAGGAGGAGATAAGAACCCTCAAAGAGAACAATATTCAGACTCAGCTTCAGATAATTATATCAAAAGAAGATGGAAATGTATCAATGGTAGGGACTGCCATTGTACCTACAAAATTTGCATAAATGCTTAGAAAGAGATCAGAAGCAATGTCCACAGTGAAGGAAATAGCCATGAAAACAGCTACCTCACATGAAGCAGCAAAGTGCACTAGTCAGCTGCTGGAGAGGAAAAAATCAGTGGTAGCAGTGGGTATTAAAACACAGGAAGGCTCTAGTAAGACAGTAGAAAGATAAGGACATTGAGGCAGTGAGAGAGATCCTAAAGGAGTTACAGATGGAAGGGACTGGACAAAACATAGAGGTTTTTAGGCTAGGCTGGTACAACAAGGACAGAAAGTGCCTGATAAAGAGAGTGTATTTACAAACGAGACCACAAAGGAGGCAATTAAAGCGAGGAAGAGCCAACTGTTAAATGTGAGAAGATACAAGACAGTATTCCTCCAGAGAGACATGACGAAGGAAGAGAAAGCAATCTCAGCAGAACCAAAGAGGACGCGCAGTGGGAGAGAACCAGAGAACCACAATCCCCAACACATTAGTCCCGAAAGGGAGTGGGGAATTCCCAACCAGCACCCCAGGAGCCCCAGAGGAGAAGACAACACCCCCACATTTCTCCCCCATAGAAACCCTTATTACCACGAATCCTCCCTGTCCCTATTCTAGTAACAGGGAGGGTTCTGTCCCTCCCTCCCACCTCACCCCCATACCCTCCCTGTCCCTCTTCACCCCATACCCTCCCTGTTCCCCCTTACCCCTTACTCTCCCTGTCCCCCCTCCCATCACCGCATACTCCCCTGTCCACCCTCCCCTCTCACCCCATACCCTCCCTGTCCCCCCTCCCCTCACCCATACCCTCCTAGGCCCCCGGGGGCCCCCATCCCATGACCCCCACCCACTCCCAAGAATTTACTGAGACCCTGTTAATCAACTCAAAAATCTTCACACACCTATGGAACGACTTCCTCCATCAGCAGAAAGACCACCAAGAAGAGGAAACAAAAATGGAAAGGAGAAAATGAACTTCAAGGCAATCTATACAAATATAGACGGGATTACAAATAAATCCAATGAACTTGGAGAATGGGCATGAGAAGAAAACCCAGACATAATAGCACTCACAGAAACAAAGTTAACGAAAACCATAACAAATGCAGTGTTTCTGCAGGAATACTATGTAGTTAGGAAAGAGAAGGAAGAGGTAGAGATGGAGTAGTTCTGCCGATAAGAAAAGGCTGGAGATTTAAAGAGATGGTTATCCAGAACTGTGAAGGTTTCAGTGACTACATAACAGGTACCATAGCAATTGGGGAACAAAAACTTATGGTAGTATTCATATATAACCCCCCCCCCCCACCAAATGACAGAAAACCCAGACAGGAATATGATTGAAACAACATAGCTACCATTAATATAATAGAGAGAACAGTTTCTGCCACTAGCAGGAACGGATCCAAACTGCTAATCATGAGAGACTTCAACCACGGAAAGATAGACTGGGAATTAACAGGGTAGATAAGGATGGACTATTTAACATGGGTGGTATATGCACAAGGGGACACTGTTGGAAGCTGAGTACCCAAATGAGCCACAGAGATATTAGAAAGAACTTTTTCAGTGTCAGAGTAGTTAGTAAATGGAATACACTAGGAAGTGATGTGGTGGAGGCAGACTCCATACACAGTTTTAAATGTAGATATGATAGAGCTCGAGAAGCTCAGGAATCTGTACACCAGTAGATTGATGGTTGAGAGGTGGGACCAAAGAGCCGAACCTCAACCCACACAAGCACAACTAGGTGAGTACACACACACACACACCGTCAATTGAAGACGATTCCTGAATTGACGGTGTTCAGTTAAGCAGGAAACGAGGACACCTCGCGACAGGAGCCACCCACCAATGCTATCAGTGAGGGTGAAGTCAGAGTCTTGGAAATTTAATGCAAACTAAATTTAGCATTGTGTACCTGTCAGAGAGTGTTGGAACAGCCAAGAGAGGAAGAGAAATTCGGTGGAAAAATGAAGAACGGTCAACCTACTGACGAGGGGAGGCGACGCCCTATCAGGTAAGGGCGGGAAAGGGAGCAAAGCCTATTCAGGAAAGCTAAAGTCCAAGTGAGCCAAACCATATAGAATACCTTAATGTCATTTGAGTAGCAAAGGAAGGTCAATATTATAGTAGACCTTTAAGAAAGTCTGGATGAGCTATTGAGGAGGAGGAAGATACAAGAAAAGAACAAGAAGAGGTAATGTTTCGGGGAAGGTAATCTCTGGAAATACAGGAGACATGGGAAACAAAATGTGATCAATGAGTATCTTGAGGTAAAACTTCATTGCGTGACGACTCCACATTGCATTGAATTGTGCATTGACTCCACATTGTACTTGAATCAAGTACAAAACCTGAAATAAAGAATCTCAAGAGGGAGGTCAGTGTGACCGGGTTACAGAACATAATGAAAGGTAACAAAGAACATGAGTAGGACAATGGAGGAGAGAATGTGATAAATGTGGGGAACACAGTCAGAGAAAACATTTGTTGAAGCAGAAAATGGCTCAGATGGAAACAAGATATTTCCATAATGTTAGAGGCTGTCAAAACTCCTCAATCCATGAAATATTCAAGGCAGAATTTGGGAATGGAAAGATGTGCGTGTCAATCATCCCACGCTAATATCTAGCAATAATTAAAGACGGTGACCAGAGGGAGGGAGGTGCAGCTGCTACTGCTACACTGGAACTTTGAGGAAGCAAGATTATCACAGGAAACCGAGCCTCAAGAGTACATACTAAGAATAGCCACGGTGGGTGATATGATAATGGTGGTAGCTGTGTTTACAATCACCCGCCGAACAGTGCCACGACAATAGGACAAATTCAATAAAACTTCCCTTAAGGTAATGAAAAAAGCAGCCACAGAGGCCAAGGGAGCGAGGGTTAAAATTCTAGCACGGGGACTTATCCAGAAGGAAATAGACAGGATAATAAGGACTTGTACTGAGTGGTGCTGAGACATGGAGAGCAAAACTGGTAGACGTGGCAGATAAACAATTCCTTAAGTAGCATATTACAGAACCTATACAAGTACAGGGAGAGGACCTTCATGCTATCAATAGCACACATTTTCCCAAAATGAGGTAGATGTTGAAAAGATAGCATATGAGATGCCTTTAGGAGGTAGTGACCTCTGCATTATCGTCCTTGAGAACAGTGAAACTAAAGGAGTTGGCACCACAAAGAAACCTATCGAGGAAAATATGAGATTACAGACGTGGAGGGGGACGTCATATCGTTTACTGAAGACTTGCTATATATGAGTAAGATGAGTATCTTTCCGTGTAAAGTTCAATGGAAAAGAGAACTGAAAAGGAAGACAAATAAGAAACGAGCTGGAATTCATTGCTGGGAAATATGCCTACGGAGACAGTCCACACCACTCCTGTCTCGGACGTGGACGATAAAAATAAGGTAAATATCCGGTTCAAGAAGCAATTCAAGGAAACTAAGAAGAGGACCAAATTAGTCTGGAAAAGTATAGAAAACTAGGAACAGAGGATAATAGACAAGCACTAAACAGAACCAGATATGAACACAGCCAGAGAAGTTGCGGGGCAACTTGAAAACGACATTGCCCCATTTCCTAAGGACGTGTAAGGAGAAAAAGTAATACTCAGAGTAACAAACTAATACTCACCATAAATAATGAGGTATATGAGAAACTATATAATAAGGTCTTTCAAATAAAACGAATGTCGAGACCAATGTTGCAAGATGTATGACTGGAAGAAACAATGGATGACAATATATTCACTGCAGAAGTAAAAACCGTCCCGTACATTGTACCAACTGGTCCACACACTGTACCAACTGGTCCATACACTGTATCATCTGGTCCACACACTGTACCAACTGGTCCACACACTGTACCAACTGGTCCATACACTGTATCATCTGGTCCACACACTGTACCATCTGATCCATACACTGGACCAACTGGTCCACACACTGTACCAACTGGTCCACACACTGTACCATCTGGTCCACACACTGTACCAACTGGTCCATACACTGTACCATCTGGTCCACACACTGTACCAACTGGTCCACACACTGTACCATCTGGTCCACACACTGTACCAACTGGTCCATACACTGTACCATCTGGTCCACACACTGTACCAACTGGTCCACACACTGTACCAACTGGTCCACACACTGTACCATCTGGTCCACACACTGTACCATCTGGTCCACACACTGTACCATCTGGTCCATACACTGGACCAACTGGTCCACACACTGTACCAACTGGTCCACACACTGTACCAACTGGTCCATACACTGTACCATCTGGTCCACACACTGTACCAACTGGTCCACACACTGTACCATCTGGTCCACACACTGTACCAACTGGTCCATACACTGTACCATCTGGTCCACACACTGTACCAACTGGTCCACACACTGTACCATCTGGTCCACACACTGTACCATCTGGTCCATACACTGGACCAACTGGTCCACACACTGTACCAACTGGTCCACACACTGTACCATCTGGTCCACACACTGTACCATCTGGTCCACACACTGGATCAACTGGTCCACACACTGTACCATCTGGTCCACACACTGGACCAACTAGTCCTCACACTGAACCAACTGGTCCACACACTGGACCAACTGGTCCACACACTGGACCAACTAGTCCTCACACTGAACCAACTGGTCCACACACTGTACCATCTGGTCCACACACTGGACCAACTAGTCCTCACACTGAACCAACTGGTCCACACACTGGACCAACTGGTCCACACACATTAACCAATTTTAATACACCACCTAAATAAATCATAACAATTACTCCTCTGGATTTTAGGAAAAACTAATGTGATCTTGTAGCCGCACAGAGCACGCGAGGAGAGCCCATGTGAGAGCACGTGAGGAGAGCCCATGTGAGAGCACGTAAGAGAACGACTGGGAGAGCGAAAGAGAGTGTGCAAGAGAGAACGAGAGAAAGCACCAGAGATAATGTTGACCACAAGCAAGGGGTCATATTCCCTTCACTGTCACTGGGAAGTACACGAATATTCTCCACAATTATTCTCTGAGAATAATATCTGTAGTGTATCCCAGTTCTTAGACTAATACACCAACTTGCTTGACAATGTTTGTCATGCTTGACAATGTTTGTCATGCTTGACAATGTTTGTCATGCTTGACAATGGTTGTCATGCTTGACAATGGTTGTCATGCTTGACAATGGTTGTCATGCTTGACAATGGTTGTCATGCTTGACAATGGTTGTCATGCTTGACAATGGTTGTCATGCTTGACAATGTTTGTCATGCTTGACAATGTTTGTCATGCTTGACAATGACAAGTGTTGACTAGGCCTAAGCTCACAATGCACAGTGGGAATGGTGGACATGTTGCAGTGATTTGTAATACCTAACAAGTGTATGTAAATTCCAAAGTGTTTTCTTGACCATTAAATGTATACATATCAGTTATTGAAGAACAGTGTTTTTATTCCCCTCCCTCTTTCTCTCTCTCGTAGTGGTGAGCATTAGTGAGTTTGTAATGTAGTAAAAACCTTCAACTGCCTTATATCACAGTCATTTGAATAAGTAAATATATGAATAAAGGAAATATTAGAAGGCCTATTTGACCATGTGAGGCATCTATTTATACTCAAACTCATTTAAATAAATATATGTCTAACCTTCGCTTGAAACACTTCAAGGATCCCGTGCCTGTTAAGTTATTCGGTAAGTTGTTCAATAAATTAACAATCTAATTTCCAAACTGATATGTTCCAGGTCTTTTCTTACTATAAACGTATTCAATCCACACACTGTACCAACTGGTACAGTCTGGTACATATACGAAATAGATTACACCATCCAATGTCTAGTGTTGCTATATTGTATTTTGGTACATGTAACACCTCAATACCACCTTTGTTCCATCCTTTCATCCATTGGTACTATTCACTCCCGCCTCCCTAACTCTTCATCTTGCTACATTGAACAACGTCCCCACGTTAAAAGATTCCATACAAGTAGCTTCACTCTTCACTAGATGTTAAACTAGAAAGACAAAGACTGGCTGTGAAGTTAGAGCAGTCATAGACGCGAAGTCTGTGACTGCTGGACCTCTTCCCTAGACAGCCTTGACCTTTTACCAGATGTATCAGACAACAGTCCTAGGAAGGGCTTGCCCTTGTGAACGCCACCTCTGGTCTACAGGCGATGAGGAAGAACTTATTCTGAACAGATTCTATAGAATAATAGAGTATAGAATAATAAGAAAAGATTCTGAACCACTACTTTACCTCAATCTTCAGCAAAGAATACCATGAAAACTTTCTTAAAGTGGAAACAGTTTAAACAAATAGTGAAGAATATAGGATATACAACGTACTTGTTACTAAAGGGTTTTTACTTATAAAGAAACAGGCTAGTCAAAAGGAAGTCTCCTGGTTATGTCAAAATACTGACCGCTCTACATTATTTTGTGAATGGTTCCGTGTGACCATTAACGTGTGACCATTAACCATGATTGCGTGTGACCCGAAACGCTATGCGTGCTAGTGGTTTTACAAGAATGTAAAATCAACTTAATTTCTATGTTCTCTGTTAACCCCCAATGTACCTTCTTGTATATAAATAAATAAATAAATATATAATAATGAGACCAAAATAAAATGGTCTCAACACACTACACTAACATCCTACGAGATATTATTCTGATGGCAAGCTGGCCACATAACTGAGATCTTCAAGTCCCAAGACAATTTTGATCTTTTAACGTTGTCATCTTTCTCACCACTCAAAAACTCGTCCCGCTGCCACCACCTCAGCTCTTTGTTGGGGACACTAATTACTATAAGAAATTACATGTTATTAGTAGGCATCCTTCAGTCTCGGGAGACTACGGAGTTGCACTCTGGTTGTCAATCCTGGTTCAGCGTCTGGTGTGACTGATGAGGCCAATCCGAGAGTGGCAGTCCATCCCACACTGAGCACAAACTAAGTCTGATCTAGGTCTGTCTTCCTGGCTACCGGCTCTCCTTCTCTGTCTCTTTGCCTCCAATTTCTTGGCGACTTCTCGAACTTAGAGAGACCTCTTTGAACAGACTGCCCCCAGGCTGAACGGTCTGCAGCCAGTGTTTCCCACGTAGCAAGATCGACCCCCATGGCTTTCAGGTCCCTCTTGCATACATCTTTGTACCGTAGATGGAGCTTGCCTGTTGGACGCTTTCCCTGTGTCAGCTCTCCATACTAGAGATCCTTGGGGATCCTGCCGTCGCCCATTCACACCACGTGCCCAAGTCAGCACATTCGTCTCTGCTTCAGCATTGTGTACATGCTGGTGATTCTAGCTCTCCCCAGGACGCTGTTGTTTATCACCCTGTCCTGCCAGGTTATCGCTTCTTATAGTATTCCTTCTGATAAGATCTTTCTTGAGTTTGGAGAGATACACAGACTGTATTTCTTGCCTTTATTAGATGTGGTAGATTAAATGACCAGCACATCAAGGTCCTGAGATCCTGCTCTGAGCTAGGTCTGGGAGGTACTAACTGTCTCACTGGAAAACAGCTACTATGCTGCTCTGAGGAATGACGTCATGAGACTCACTGGCTACAGGATTGGCTGTACACCAACTGACATAGAATTTAAAGGCTAACGCAGCTCGAACATGCTACCAAGTCGACGTCCCTTGTCGACAATCTCTGGCTACCTAGTTACAATGATAATGAAGGACCCTTGGTGACAAAAATAATGGCTTACATGCATAGTCACAGAATAAACATTAAAGATTGGATCAGGTGTGTATAATACTAACACCGCTTGGCATGTGCACAAAAATTAGATCATAATTAATTCAGTGAAAAATCATGGTAACAATGCATCAACCGGAACATGAGCATGAACATGAGAATGTCTTAAGCATTAGGTTTGAACAATACAATTCAAAGTATTGCCTAAGCAAAATTATCAACATCTTGTATCAATGGCATGTGTTTGAAAAATAATAAAAAATAATAAAGACAATTATCTGCATAAATGGAACAGGAATTATGACGAACAAATCCACAAGGGCCGTGACGAGCATTCGAACCTGCGTCCGGGAGCATCCCAGACACTGCCTTAATTGACTGAGCTACGACAAGGTTAAAAAGAGTTGAAACCGAAGGTCTACTGAACTTACTGGATCCCGCGGCCTTCCCGAGGCACAAACCAGACTGTGTGTAATGATGTAAGGGCGAAGAGGGAGAACGGCCTATTGACATAGTTCGAGTGCTGGGGGGAGTTGTGTAAAACCCTGGTTTGTGCCTCGGAGAGGCTGCGGGATCCAGTAAGTTCAGTAGAACTTCGGTTTCAACTCTTTTAACCCTGTCGTAGCTCAGTCGATTAAGGCAGTGTCTGGGATGCTCCCGGACGCAGGTTCGAATCCTCGTCATGGCCGTTGTGGATGCATCCACAAGGGCCATCCATTTGATGCATCACGTTAGTGTGATTTCTGTGTGTAAAGAGTTATGACTTAACAACCACAGTGAATCTTATAATTAGATAACACGATAAAACAAATTATATACAATATTTACAAGGTATATACAAAAACTGGACCGAAAAGGCTACCACCTTAGTGATAGCAGTCCGGAATCACTGGCCTCAATGTGGTTGCAAGAACAATAATGAAACTCTTCACGACATGCACCAGATGAGTGAGGGGTCAGTCTGCATTTTTCGTCAAGCCACTGTCAATGTGAGAGAACTCGTGTCCAGCTTATAAGCCTATACTTGCATAAACCACAAGTGAAGATAAACAATCTTTGGACAACACCCACCAGTGGGACTCGAACCCAGAAAGCACAACTACCTTCCAGTAGCTGGCATAACTAGTATGCTTTAACCCACTACGCCATCAGACCTTACAAAAGAAGTAGATAGTTCGAGATATATATCTCAAACATCTCTACCTCCCGAAGGCACCAGATGAGTGAGGGGTCAGTCTGCATTTTTCGTCAAGCCACTGTCAATGTGAGAGAACTCGTGTCCAGCTTATAAGCCTATACTTGCATAAACCACAAGTGAAGATAAACAATCTTTGGACAACACCCACCAGTGGGACTCGAACCCAGAAAGCACAACTACCTTCCAGTAGCTGGCATAACTAGTATGCTTTAACCCACTACGCCATCAGACCTTACAAAAGAAGTAGATAGTTCGAGATATATATCTCAAACATCTCTACCTCCCGAAGGCACCAGATGAGTGAGGGGTCAGTCTGCATTTTTCGTCAAGCCACTGTCAATGTGAGAGAACTCGTGTCCAGCTTATAAGCCTATACTTGCATAAACCACAAGTGAAGATAAACAATCTTTGGACAACACCCACCAGTGGGACTCGAACCCAGAAAGCACAACTACCTTCCAGTAGCTGGCATAACTAGTATGCTTTAACCCACTACGCCATCAGACCTTACAAAAGAAGTAGGCTTATAAGCTGGACACGAGTTCTCTCACATTGACAGTGGCTTGACGAAAAATGCAGACTGACCCCTCACTCATCTGGTGCCTTCGGGAGGTAGAGATGTTTGAGATATATATCTCGAACTATCTACTTCTTTTGTAAGGTCTGATGGCGTAGTGGGTTAAAGCATACTAGTTATGCCAGCTACTGGAAGGTAGTTGTGCTTTCTGGGTTCGAGTCCCACTGGTGGGTGTTGTCCAAAGATTGTTTATCTTCACTTGTGGTTTATGCAAGTATAGGCTTATAAGCTGGACACGAGTTCTCTCACATTGACAGTGGCTTGACGAAAAATGCAGACTGACCCCTCACTCATCTGGTGCCTTCGGGAGGTAGAGATGTTTGAGATATATATCTCGAACTATCTACTTCTTTTGTAAGGTCTGATGGCGTAGTGGGTTAAAGCATACTAGTTATGCCAGCTACTGGAAGGTAGTTGTGCTTTCTGGGTTCGAGTCCCACTGGTGGGTGTTGTCCAAAGATTATGTATATATATATATATATATATATATATATATATATATATATATATATATATATATATATATATATATATATATATATATATATATACATATATATACATATATACATATATATATATATATATATATATATATATATATATATACACATATATATACATATATATATATATATATATATATATATATATATATATATATATATACACACATATATATATATATATATTATATATATATATATATACATACATACATACATATACATATTGCAAATTACCATAACAGAGATTACTGTAACTGAGCGATGACTATTCTGGCTGGTGTTGTGTCAATCACATTAATTAAAAAATATCAATAAAGTTAATAAGACTGCTTCTGACCTCTTTACTGTGTGAGAGCTGTGGGTGAAAATTCAAAAGAATGAAAAACTTTAAACATTTAATATAACAAAATTGACTTTAACAACAAATAAAACAAAGCCTATTATCCAGTTGACAATACTACAATATAAAATGCAAAATAAATATAAACATGTGACAGTTACGATAATGGTAAGAGAGAGAGAGAGGTGCAAAACAGTGCAATATACAATAGCTGTACGCATCTACTGTCTCCTGGGACGGTGGCAGTATATGTTACTGTTTGAGAGCACGAAGGGTTTTCTGAGGACTGGCAGGTGGTGACCTGCTTGTATATGCGAGCCAGACATAGTGTAGATGACGCTCATGTGCAGGTAACTATCGCCGGCAGTCTTAAACAAGCAGTTAGGCTGGTCGACTGGTGAGTGGAGTTGGCTCCAGACACCAGGTGTCCAGGTGTCTCGGGTACTTGAGGGTGGAGGGGGGGGGGGGTGGCTTGTTTGAACACAAGCTTCTGAGCACGTATTGTTTCTGTTGTTGTTGTTTATTCTTTATACTGCAGAATGCAGATATGTTGGCGAATAGACGGTAAAGGAATAGGCAGGATCTACTGCCGAAGCAGATTACTGTAACAATATATATATATAGATCTAGCCCTCACCTTGCTAGAACTTTTTTCCTTCTCCTGACTTCATTCTTCTCCCTGTCGTGGCTTGGTTAATGTATTTTTCCAGGCTTGTCTCCTATCCCTCTCCTGGCTTTCTCCCTATCCCTCTCCAAGGTTAGTCTCTATTACTCTCCTGGTTTACTTCCAATCCTCCTCCTCCTCCTGGATTCGCTTCTATCTCTTCCCCTGTGTCATGTCATACGCTCATCTTCTTCATCCTCATCATTATCCTCTACACTACCGTGTCCAGCCGGTTTAAATACCATTCGGACCTGAACCCCATATAAGGGGTACAGGTCTTGGAACCCGGCTTCCTAAAAGAACGTCAAATTTTTACATATACTCTACCCAAGGCTAGCAATTGTCGTACTTGAAGATGGAAGCGGCTCGCGAAATTGACATGCTGTTCCATTTTCTGTTTTAGGTTCTCTGGTAGGTAAGGATTAGGGCACTTTAGCACGACAGTTTCTTGATGTTGGGAAACCTTACGAGGACGGGCTGTTCAAACAATACACTTTCATCTCTGATGTATTGGAAGTAATCTAGAAAATTCCTTCCAATATGGGAATTGCCTCAGACGGCAGACGACTTTCACCCATGAGTAAGCGCTAGGTCAAGGCTCCCAGCCCACCTGTTACTCAAACGCGGACCATAGATATTACACATTAACCACAGAACATCCTCTGCTTCAGCAGAGAAGTAAACCAGAGCCATTAACTACCAATATATCATATCAAATGCTCTCTATGAAACATCCTTAATTGTCGTACAGAAAACGTCACCAAGTTTTACAAAGATTTTTGTAAACATAAATCGGTGTAAGTTACAATTGTTCTGCATCCAATCCGGCCTCCTAAGGTTTTGCCAAGGTTAAGAAAATGGTCAGTTTAAGGTCCTTTTCCTAACCTTCCAGAGGACCCAAAACAGAAAACTGGACAGTACGTCACTTTCGCGAGCCGCTTCCATTTTCTAGCACGACAATTTTTGGCCTTATGTAACGCATACGAGCGAAATGCGACGTTTTTTTTGTAGGACGACAGATTGTAGGAGGACAGGTTGTGGGAGGACAGGTTGTGGGAGGACAGGTTGTGGGAGGACAGGTTGTGGGAGGACAGGTTGTGGGAGGACAGGTAGTGGGAGGACAGGTCGTGGGAGGACACGTCGTGGGAGGACAGGTTGTGGGAGGACAGGTTGTGGGAGGGCAGGTCGTGGGAGGACAGGTTGTGGGAGGACAGGTTGTGGGAGGACAGGTAGTGGGAGGACAGGTCGTGGGAGGACAGGTCGTGGGAGGACACGTCGTGGGAGGACACGTCGTGGGGACAGGTCGTGGGAGGGCTGGTCGTGGGAGGACAGGTCGTGGGAGGACAGGTCGTGGGAGAAATATTTGTAGAACAGGTTGTGGGAGAAATGGTTGTAGGACAGGTTGTGAGAGGACAGGTTGTAGAAAAGGTTGTGGGAGGAATGGTTGTAGGACAAGTTGTGGGAGAACAGGTTGTGGGAGGACAGGTAGTGGGAGAACAGGTTGTGGGAGGACAGGTTGCGGGAGGACAGGTTGTGGGAGGACAGGTTATGGGAGGACAGGTTGTGGGAGGACAGGTTGTGGGAGGACAGGTTGTGGGAGGACAGGTTGTGGGTGGACAGGTTGTGGGTGGACAGGTTTTGGGAGGACAGGTTGTGGGAGGACAGGTTATGGGAGGACAGGTTGTGGGAGGACAGGTTGTGGGAGGACAGGTTGTGGGAGGACAGGTTTTGGGAGGACAGGTTGTGGGAGGACAGGTTATGGGAGGACAGGTAGTGGGAGGACAGGTTGTGGGAGGACAGGTTATGGGAGGACAGGTAGTGGGAGGACAGGTTGTGGGAGGACAGGTTGTGGGAGGACAGGTTGTGGGAGGACAGGTTTTGGGAGGACAGGTTGTGGGAGGACAGGTTATGGGAGGACAGGTAGTGGGAGGACAGGTTGTGGGAGGACAGGTTATGGGAGGACAGGTAGTGGGAGGACAGGTTGTGGGAGGACAGGTTGTGGGAGGACAGGTCGGTACCTGTTGCATCACCCATTTGATACCAGTTCCAGAATATAATCTTGAAGTCGTGCAGACACAGCAGAGAAGAGGAGGTAAACAACTGCTGCATCTGTCCGGAGAAAGTTAACATGAGTGTGTGGAGCGTGCAGGTCACCAGGACGGCGAGGGAGTCCAGTCTGTGCCCTGACGAGTGGTAATTATGAGTTAACAACCTTAAAGGAAGTGCACTGTGCCATTCACACCTATTGTGGGCAGGTGGACAAATTTCCCCCTCGTTCCCTCCGGCTGGATACTTACCACCTGCCATTTCCTTTCAAATCTATCTGCTCTATACATACATACATACTCTCACTCTCTCTTCCTCCCCCCACCCCCTCTCCAAATCCAATAACACAGTGAAGCATCATCTTTAAACTTCATTAGCTTGGATTAATGTTAGCATAAAATTGATTCAGTTACAATCACAGTAAATGTCCATGACCTGTCGTCACACGCACACACACGCACAGGCACACGCACACACACACTGTGTGTCTCTCTCTCTTTCTCTGCCCTCCCCCACCCCTCTGATAAGGTTATCAGAGCATATCAGAGAAAGGGACAAAGATGGCGGGAGGACGCATCAGGGACTCAGGGGAAAAGTCAAAGTGACTAAATGAAGGAAATGTTAGCCCAAGTTTGAGAGGAATTCAGGAAGGAGATGCATGAAATGAAGAATACAATTTACAACCTGCAAAGAGAGCTGACATTAGCAAAGGAGATCAAATCCCTCACAGAGAAAAATAATGAGACTGACTATCAGATAATCATCTAAAGAGAAGATGGACATGGTGCATTGGGAGGAAATGCCTCTGTACCTGAAACATTTGCAGAAATACTGAGAAAGAGCTCAGAAGCAATGGCCACAGTGAGGGAGGTAGCCATGCAAGCAGCTACCTCACAGGAAGCAGCAAGGTGCACCAGTCAGCTGTTGGAGAGAAAAAGATCAGTGGTAGCTGTAGGCATCAAAGAACAGGAAGCCTCCAATAGGCAAGAATGGAATAGCAAGGACAGAGAGGCAGTAAATGGAATACTCAAGGGGTTATAGATGGAAGGGGGCTGAACAAAACCTTGAGAAGGTTTTCAGGTTAGGCTGGTACAACAAGGACAGAGACTGCCTGGTAAAGATAGTGTTTTCAAGGAGACCACGAAGGTTATTCTAGAAAGGAAGAGTCATCTTCAGTATGTGGAGGAATACAGAAAGCTACTCCTCCAGAGGGACAGGACAAAGGAGGAGAGAGCCAGGGTAGCAGAGGCAAGGAGGAAGCTCAAGTAGAGAAGATTAAACCAGGAAATCACAGCCCCCAACACAACATTCCCAGAGACAAATGGGGGAACCCACAACCAGCATCCCAGCAACACCAGAGGGGAGGGCAACACCACCACCCCCCTCTGCATAGAAACCCTCCCTTCCCCTCACCCTACCTGTCCCCACTCAGATGGTCACTCAACACTCCCTCCCCCCTTCCCCACCCCTTTCCGAACCTTTCACCCCTCCCCCATTCCAACCATGTCCCCCCTCCCCCCTTCCCCCCCCCACCCCTTTCCCCCCCTCCCCCTTCATCCCATACCCTCCTCCCCCATATCCTCCCTACCTCCTTACCCTACCTGTCCCTCTTTCCCTTGAACTCCCACCCCAGAATCCTCTGAGACCCTGTTAACCACCTCACAGATCTTCACACTTATTGAACAGCTTCCTCCATCAGCAGAACGCTCACCAAGAAAAGGACAAGAGAATGAACACGAGAAAGTGAGCTTCAAGGCAATGTACACTAACATAGATGGGATTACAAAAAAACAAATGAACTTGGAGAATGGGCACTAGAAGAAAACCCAGACATAATAGCACTCACAGAAACAACGAAAACCATAACAAATGCAGTGTTTCCACAGGACTAGTATGTAATGAGGAAAGAGAGAGAAGGAAGAGGAGGAGGTGGTGTAACTCTGCTGATAAGAAAAGGTTGGAGTTTTGGAGAAATGGTTAATCAGAGCTGTAAAGATTTCAGTGACTACATATCAGGCACCATAACAATTGGAGGACAAAAAATTATAGTAGTCATATATAACTTTCCACCAAACGACAAAAGACCCAGACAGGAATATGATAGAAACAACATGGCCACCATCAATATAATAGAGAGAGCAGCTTCTGTAGGTAGCAGGAACGGATCCAGATGACTAATCATGAGAGACTTGAACCACGAGAAGATAGATTGGGAGAACAGAGACCCACGTGGAGAACCGGACACATGGAGAGCTAAGCTGCTGGACGTGGTAACAAGAAACTTTCTAAACCGACACATCAAGGGGCCGACAACAATGAGAGGAGAGGATGAACGAGCTATGCGTGATCTGATGTTAACCCCTAAATGAGTCGGATATAAGGGAGGTTAAGATTGAAGCCCCCTTGGGAATGAGTGGTCACAGTGTATATATCTTTGAGTACCTGGTAGAGCTAAGAATTATCTTCCCCCAAAAAAGAACTAGGAAACAAAGGGCTGGCGTGCCGAAAGGGAAATTATGAGTTGAGAAAATTCCTAAGGGATATACCATGGGACACAGAACTCGGAACTAAGTCCGTACAAGACATGATGAACTATGTCATCCAAAAGTGTCAAGAGGCTGTAAACAGGTTTATCCCGGCCCGACAGGAAAAAAAAACAGAGAAGCAAATGAAGAATCCATGATATAATAGGGCATGTATAGAAGCAAAGGAACTGAACAAAAGGGTGTTGAGGAACTTTCGGAATAACAGAACACAAGAAAGCAGAGAGAGGGTGGGAACTATCAGGAGAAAGAGCCAAGCCATTACGACTATCTAGCACTTGGAAGGGATCAGAATAAGGATTTGGGATGGGACGGGGGAAAGGAATGGTGCCAAACCACTTGGACGGTCGGGAATTGAACGCCGACCTGCATGAAGCGTATGAACGCTTCATGCAAACAACAGTGAAGAAACAGGTGATGACACCGAGAACAGGTGAGGACGGGTATACAGAAAATGACAAAGAGGTGTGTGAAGAACTCAAGAGGTTCCAGGAGGTCTTCACAATAGAACAAGGAGAGGTTACTGTGCTAGGAGAGGTGGCAGTAAACCAGGCGGCCTTGGAAGTGTTTGAAATTACAAGAGATGAGGTCAAGAGACACCTGCTGGATCTGGATGTTAGAAAGGCTGTTGGTCCAGACGGGAATAACACCATGGGTACTGAAAGAGTGTGCAGAGGCACTTTGCTTGCCACTCTCCATAGTGTATAGTAGGTCACAGGAGACGGGAGACCTACCAGAAATATGGAAGACGGCGAATGTGGTCCCAATATACAAAAAGGGGCGACAGGCAAGAGGCACTGAACTACAGGCCAGTGTCCTTGACTCGTATACCATGCAAGGTGATGGAGAAAATCGTGAGGAAAAAAACTAGTAACACATCTGGAGAGAAGGGACTTCGTGACAATCCATCAACCTGTGTTCAGGGAGGGTAAATCTTGCCTTACAGGCTTAATAGAATTTTACGATCAGGTGACAAAGATTAAGCAAGAAAGAGAAGATGGGCGGACTGCATTTTTTTTGGACTGTCGGAAAGCCTTTGACACAGTACCCCATAAAAGGCTGGTGCATTAGCTGGAGAAACAAGCAGGGGTAACTGGTAAGGTGCTCTAGTGGATGAGGGAGTACCTAAGCAATAGGAAGCAGAGATTTACAGTGAGGGATGAAACCTCAGATTGGCGTGAAGTCACCAGTGGAGTCTCACAGGGCTCTGTACTCGGACCTATCCTGTTTCTCATATACATAAATGATCTCCCAGAGGGTATAAACTCATTCCTCTCAATGTTTGCCGACAACGCCAAAATTATGAGAAAGATTAAGACAGAGGAGGACAGCTTGAGGCTTCAAGAAGACCTGGACAAGCTGCAGGAATGGTCGAACAAATGGTTGTTAGAGTTTAACCCAAGCAAATGTAATGTAATGAATATAGGTGTAGGGAGCAGGAGACCAGATACAAGGTATCATTTGGGAGATGAAATACTTCAAGAGTCAGAAAGAGAGAAAGACCTGGGGGTTGATATCACGCCAGACCTGTCCCCTGAAGCCCATATGAAGAGGATAACATCAGCGGCATATGCCAGGTTGGCTAACATAAGAACGGCCTTTAGAAACATGTGTAATGAATCTTTCAGAACATTATATACCACATATGTCAGACCAGTCCTGGAGTATGCGGCTCCAGCATGGAGTCCATATCTAGTCAAGCATAAGACTAAACTGAAAAAGGTTCAAATGTTTGCCACCAGACTAGTACCCGAACTGAGGGGTATGAGCTACGGGAAGAGACTACGGGAATTAAACTTCACGTCACTAAGAGACAGAAGAGTTAGAGGGGACATGATCACCACATACAAGATTCTCAGAGGAATTGATATGGTAGATAAAGACAGACTATTTAGCACAAGGGGCACACGCACTAGTGGACACAGGTGGAAATTGAGTGCCCAAATTAGCCACAGAGACGTTAGAAAGAACTTTTTCAGTGTCAGAATAGTAGACAAATGGAATGCATTAGGAAGTGATGTGGTGGAGGCTGACTTTATACACAGCTTCAAGTGTAGATATGATAGAGCCCACTAAGCTCAGGAACCTGTACACCATTTGATTGACAATTGAGAGGCGGGACCAAAGAGCCAGAGCTCAACCCCCGCAAGCACAACTAGGTGAGTACAACTAGATAAGTACACACACACAGGAGGAGCCGGTGGCCGAGCGGACAGCACGCTGGACACGTGATCCTGTGGTCCTGGGTTCGATCCGGGCGCCGGCGAGAAACGATGGGCAGTTTCTTTCACCCTATGCCCCTGTTACGTAACAGTAAATAGGTACCTGGGAGTTAGTCAGCTGTCACGGACTGCTTTCTGGGGTGTGTGTGTGTGTGGTGTGTGGGAAAAAAACAGTAGTAGTTAAAAACAGTTGATTGACAGTTGAGAGGCTGGCTGAAAGAGCAGAGCTCAACCCCCGCAAGCACAACTAGGTGAGTACACACACACACCAGACCAAGGCCTGTTTTTCAATGATTGGGAAGCAGAAACAACCCAGATGTCAATGTCTTTAGAATGAATCCGAAATGTTTCCTTGTAAAAAAAAAATATTATTGCTAAAATCCAAGCGTAAAGTAGCCAGTAATGGAGAGAACATATTGCTCGCCTCTGGCAACACTCAGTGAGCAATACAACAGTGTTGCAGGCCAGCGTGTGACGGGGGTGTCAGTGTTGACACTGACCTCACTACAATGGCTTTTTGTTGTTGTTTTTAATTTTCCCCGAGGGGCGAGTTTATTGTGCAGCGCCACTCATCCTGTGAGTGGACACACCGCCATAGTGACAGTATTGGGCAGCGCCACTCATCCTGTGAGTGGACACATCGCCATAGTGACAGTATTGGGCAGCGCCACTCATCCTGTGAGTGGACACACCGCCATAGTGACAGTATTGGGCAGCGCCACTCATCCTGTGAGTGGACACACCGCCATAGTGACAGTATTGTGCAGCGCCACTCATCCTGTGAGTGGACACACCGCCATAGTGACAGTATTGTGCAGCGCCACTCATCCTGTGAGTGGACACACCGCCATAGTGACAGTATTGTGCAGCGCCACTCATCCTGTGAGTGGACACACCGCCATAGTGATAGTATTGTGCAGCGCCACTCATCCTGTGAGTGGACACACCGCCATAGTGACAGTATTGGGCAGCGTCACTCATCCTGTGAGTGGACACACCGCCATAGTGACAGTATTGTGCAGCGCCACTCATCCTGTGAGTGGACACACCGCCATAGTGACAGTATTGGGCAGCGCCACTCATCCTGTGAGTGGACACACCGCCATAGTGATAGTATTGTGCAGCGCCACTCATCCTGTGAGTGGACACACCGCCATAGTGACAGTATTGTGCAGCGCCACTCATCCTGTGAGTGGACACACCGCCATAGTGACAGCATTGTGCAGCGCCACTCATCCTGTGTGTGGACACACCGCCATAGTGACAGTATTGGGCAGCGCCACTCATCCTGTGAGTGGACACACCGCCATAGTGACAGTATTGGGCAGCGCCACTCATCCTGTGAGTGGACATACCGCCATAGTGACAGTATTGGGCAGCGCCACTCATCCTGTGAGTGGACACACCGCCATAGTGACAGTATTGGGCAGCGTCACTCATCCTGTGAGTGGACATACCGCCATAGTGAGAGTATTGGGCAGCGCCTCTCATCCTGTGAGTGGACACACCGCCATAGCAGCATGTACAACACTCCCCAATAGGTAAAAAACCCGCTGGGTTGTTCATCCTGTCACTTGTACCCAGGTACAGCTGGGACTTGCTTAACTGTCTCAAGTGAACAGCGCTTCAAACAAGAAGATTAACATTCGTCAACCCTTAAAATCTTACGTTATCTTTCAAGTGCAAAATGGGAGAATATTTTAAGAACAGTATCAATATTTGACAAATAGTGTTTTCCTAACTCAAACAATGCAGGGTTTATTATTCTACACATATATATAACTAGCTGAACCCCGCCACGCATTGCTGTAGCTCAGCAATACATGCGGATTACTGAGCCCCAGAGACCCTCCCCTACCCCCCTGTCCTCCCCACCATTCCCCACCCCTATCCCCTCGTCCTCCCCACCATTCCCCCCTCCCCTGTCCCCTCGTCCTCCTCGCCATCCCCCACTCCACTGGCCCCCTTGTCCTTCTCACCATTCTTCATTCCCCCATCCCCTAGTCCTCCTGACCATGCCACACTACCCAGTACCCTCGTCCTCTCCACCATTACCACCTTTCCCGTCCTCCTCGCCATCCCCCACTCCACTGTTCCCCTTGTCCTTCCCTCCATTCTCCACTCCCCCGTACCCCTCGTTGTAACTGCTGAAGCTGTGTTAAATAAGTGATTGTATGGAAGGCAGAAGGCAGACGCCCTTGTACAAAAGTTGTAGGCTGGTGGTACTCCCGTACCTGGGAGGCGAGCAGGGGTCATCTCTCTTGGGATTTAGAGATTAACACCTTTTGAATACAAGATGGCCGTTTCCTTTGTTTTAATGCAACAAGTAAGGAATTATTTAACTATCATAGTAATTACAGTAGCAACTGATTTCAGATTCAGATTCAGATTCAGATGTTTATTCAGGTAAGGTATATACATACAAGTGATGTTACATTAATGGATTGATATATAGATAGAGCTAGTACATACAATGCCTAAAGCCACTATTACGCAATGCGTTTCGGGCAAGAAAAACATTAATATCTAGAACTTAATACTAATTGAGCATAAAGAATAAAAAGTGTTGAGAACAAATACAAATAAAGATAAAAAAAAAAGGGGGAACATGACTGAAAAAGCAGCACAAATACAATAGGTTAACAAACAGTGTTGATTAAAAAAAAAGAAAATAACGGACATGGGTTGACAATAGAGGAGTGAGGTAGGTTACAGGGAATTTATTAGGTAGTGTTTAGTTTTTATCTTAAACTGGTTGAGAGAGGTACTGTCTTTAACATGGTTGGGAAGGTCATTCCACATTCTGGGCCCCTTGATTTGTAGAGCATTTCTGGTTTGATTAAGTCGTACTCTAGGAATATCAAAACTGTATTTATTTCTGGTGTGGTGCTCATGGGTTCTGTTACAACCTTCTATGAAGCTTTTGAGATCAGGATTGGCATTACAATTTAGCGTTTTGTATATGTATAGTACACATGAGAGAATGTGCAGTGACTTAATGTCTAACATATTCAGGGATTTGAATAGGGGTACCGAGTGATGTCTGGGGCCAGAATTGGATATTGTCCTAATAGCAGCTTTGTGTTGAGTAATTAGAGGACGTAAATGATTTTGGGTAGTAGAGCCCCAAGCACAAATACCATAGTTGAGATATGGATAGATAAGGGAGTAATAGAGAGTCACCAGGGCAGGGCGTGGTACATAATATCTGATCTTAGAAAGAATGCCCACAGTTTTTGAAACTTTTTTAGATATGTTTAGAATGTGTCCCTGGAAATTCAGCTTGTGGTCAATGAGAATGCCAAGGAATTTGCCATCTAATTTGTTACAAATTTGGGTATTGTTTATTTTGAGATTTATTTGATTTGAGGATTTATTGCCAAACAGAATATAGAAAGTTTTGTCAATGTTAAGGGTGAGTTTGTTGGCAGTTAGCCACAGATGGACTTTATTTAGCTCAGTATTTACTGTGGCATTTAGAGCAAGGGGATCAGGACTGGAGTAAATGAAGGTTGTGTCGTCAGCAAATAGGATTGGTTTGAGGTGTTGGGAGGCATTTGGAAGGTCATTAATGTAGATGAGAAAGAGGAGAGGGCCAAGTATGCTGCCCTGGGGAACATCAATGTTGATGGGTAGGGTGGGAGAAATTGTATTATTCACAGAAACACATTGGAGCCTGTCAGTAAGGTAGGATTTGAGGTATTGTAGGGAGTGTCCTCTGACACCATAATGATGTAATTTAAGAAGAAGGTTTTGGTGGTTGACAGTATCGAAAGCTTTACGCAGGTCCACAAATAACCCAACAGGGAACTCATTTTTATCAAGAGCTGTATGAATCGAGTTAAGCATACTAATAAGTGCATCGTTAGTGCTTTTTTTGGGCCTGAAGCCATATTGGCAAGGGCTAAGTATATTGAGTTTGGCTAGATATGAGTAAAGCTGCTTATAGATTAGTTTTTCAACTAATCTATAAGTAACTAATCTATAAAAAACTAATTTCAACTTTGATTTGATGTATGTATGTATGTAAGCATGTTAGGTTTACATGTAGGTAGAAAGAAGGTTGAGATCAGGGTTGTATACCATCAGAGTAATGACGTCAGTAGTAGGGAACTAGCTGGCTCAGCGTAAGAATCGTGACCACCCTGGGTCAAGTTACCAAAGCACAAATTCAGACCTCTAGTAAATATTGTAATTGGATATAGCTTTTGCCAAGAGACCTAATGTAATTACCACCTGGTAAATGATAATTCAACCATCTGGGGTTTTGCCAGTAATTAGGATTAGTTGTTCAATTCACCCTGCTCTGTAATTGATAACTAGGCGGAAGAATACTAGGGCAGCCTCTCGGCTTGAGAGAGGAGTAGAAGTTTTGAGTGTAGACTGGACACGTTAAATAATTAAATTAATAAATTAACTGTATTTCATGTATTCTAAGTGGACTAAAATTTCCAAAATAATTTCCTGCTAGGTGTTACCCGACCCACAATTTTGGGGGGTTTATGTTCATTCATAGTCTATACCGCCAGAGATGGGTAACAAGACTACAAATGTTAGTTAAACTACAAATTAGTGAGTGAACAATTAAGGCTTAGCTCCAAAGTCGTAATGGACTGATAAGGAGCCCCTGGATATTCATCCCTCGTGAACAGGGAACCTTGGAGGTAGACATTGTAATGGCGACTTCAGAAACCTCATGGTACTCCAGGTCCTTCAGGCTTCCTCCTCTGGTACGGTACCTCCCAAATAATTGATTGGCAAGTAGTGCGCTGTGACCAACACACGGAGTATATTCAAAGCGAAAGAGTAAACATTAATAATTTCTCTTACCAATTTTGGTTAGAGCGCCTGCATCATGACCAGCCAATGTTTAACAAGATTATGTAAATGGCCACCACACAACTGTACAACAACTGCTCGGAAATAACAGTTTCCTTAATGTAGAGCACGACGGTTGGGCGGAATCTTGCTGTGCCTGTGTGGCGAGGCTCAGGAAAGATGTACGTGCTGATTATATTAAAACACAAGTACATTTGCTCGTCTGTGGACTCGGTACACGGTCTGCGTCCCGGCTAACGCGACGTCTCTTCAGCAAGTGGCGTCGCTACGTCCGCCCTCTCCTCCACGACTGGTTTTTCCAGTCGTAGAGGAGAGGGCGGACGTAGTTTTTCCTCCACCAAACAGTTTTTCACTGTTTAATTATTAATTATAGGGGAAAGACGCTTATTTATTCATGAATTACAGTTATATCCAGACTTAATAAATACTTTTCTCGTATTTTAACTCTCAGACTGGAGATGTTATATGTTTATTAAGAGAAATATTGGGTACCACAGCTACTGTGCTGACGTGGCAATTTCCCGTTTTTCCTGGGAGCCAAAGGAAACCTCATGGGAGGCTTCCTGGGAGGGAGGTAGTACGTTCTCTATGATAAAATTAGTAATGTCTATATTGTTAGCAAGTGCCTCACGTAGCCATTTTGACTTTGTATGTCAGGAGTTAGCAATTTGGTGTCGAAATTTCCGACTCATTAGTCTCGCTTAATCAACAACCCCCCCCCCCCCCCAGCTATCTGCTCAACCCCACTCTTATCTGCTCGACCCTCCATATCTGCTCCTCCCAATCCATCACCCCCCCCCCTTAAACTGCCTCTCCCCACTCCCTTCCCCCTCCTCCCCTCTCCATCACCCCCTCCCCATCCATCAGCCCCACTCCCTCCCTTTCATGAACCCCTCCTTCATACATCAGCCTTCCTACTCAATCATTCCTTCCTCCCTCCATCACCTTCTCCCCCTTCATCGACCTTCCATCAGCCCTCCACTCCATCAACCACTCCCGCTCCTTCAGGACGACCTCCGGGCCAGACATTGTTTATATATATCATATTAAGTCAGTAATGTCCCTGGTTGTTAATGCCCCAAAAGTGTCATTTGCCAAGCAGCAAACTAGTCGCCAGAGGCAACACCTTCAAGAGGAAGGTGCCACTCTTGTTACTCCTCTTAACAGCGCAGGTGGCACTCTTGCTGAGGGGGGAGAGAGGGGAGGAATGTGAGGGGGAGGGGAGAGAGGGGAGGGGAAATGTGTGCAGAGAGGGGAAGAGGAACGTGAGGGAGGGTGAGAATATAAGGAATGTGAAAAAAGTGAAGGACAGGTTTACACCGTCACTCTCACACTCATCAAGCAGGAAAATGCCACTGTAAACACCACTGCTAATTACATTATACTTGACCAAATTACTTTGATGCAAAAGGCACTGTTTACATTCCGGCTCAGGCGCCTGCACAGAAGACACTGTAAACACACAAACACTTGTAAACACTCAGTCAAGGAATTTACAGAACCGTGCTAAAACACGCACAAACACACTAAGTGAACACGGATTAATAACATATATAGAACAACTTGAGCACCAGGACACCCCCCCCCCCCCAGGGTTGTGGACGGTCCAGCGAGTGTTGTGGTGACCTACACCCGTCTCCAACACTGGTCAATACTCTTGAATTATTGATACGTGGAGTCCAATACTGAGGACAGGTCACTATTGGGCATTTTACACCCCAGGCAGGTCAACCCTGGACCCCCAACACCCCAGGCAGGTCACCCCTGGACCCCCAACACCCCAGGCAGGTCACCCCTGGACACCCAACACCCCAGGCAGGTCACCTCAGGACTCCCAATACCCCAGGCAGGTCACCCCTGGACCCCCAACACCCCAGGCAGGTCACCCCTGGACCCCCAACACCCCAGGCAGGTCACCCCTGGACACCCAACACCCCAGGCAGGTCACCTCAGGACTCCCAATACCCCAGGCAGGTCACCCCTGGACTCCCAACACCCCAGGCAGGTCACCCCAGGACTCCCAACACCCCAGGCAGGTCACCCCTGGACTCCCAACACCCCAGGCAGGTCACCCCTGGACTCCCAACACCCCAGGACTCCCAACACCACAGGCAGGTCACCCCTGGACTCCCAACACCCCAGGACTCCCAACACCCCAGGACTCCCAACACCACAGGCAGGTCACCCCTGGACTCCCAACACCCCAGGCAGGTCACCCCTGGACTCCCAACACCCCAGACAGGTCACCCCTGGACTCCCAATACCCCAGACAGGTCACCCCTGGACTCCCAATACCCCAGGCAGGTCACCCCAGGACTCCCAACACCCCGGGCAGGTCACCCCAGGACTCCCAACACCCCGGGCAGGTCACCCCAGGACTCCCAACACCCCGGGCAGGTCACCCCAGGACTCCCAACACCACAGGACTCCCAACACCCCAGGCAGGTCACCCCAGGACTCCCAACACCCCAGGACTCCCAACACCACAGGCAGGTCACCACTGGACTCCCAACACCCACTGTGTGGGTGTTGTAACCCCTGTGGTCCCACTGTGTGGGTGTTGTAACCCCTGTGGTCCCACTGTGTGGGTGTTGTAACCCCTGTGGTCCCACTGTGTGGGTGTTGTAACCCCTGTGGTCCCACTGTGTGGGTGTTGTAACCCCTGTGGTCCCACTGTGTGGGTGTTATAACCCCTGTGGTCCCACTGTGTGGGTGTTGTAACCCCTGTGGTCCCACTGTGTGGGTGTTATAACCCCTGTGGTCCCACTGTGTGGGTGTTGTAACACTTGTGGTTCCACCATGTTCCTACCTTTTCCTATACTAATCATTATCCCGTAGTACTATCATGGCTACATGTCTGGTCTTCACCTCACACTCTCGTAGTGTAAAGTAACTTTGCCTGCTATAATTACCGGACTTGATAATGACCCAAGACGGACACAAACGTCGTCAGTTCCTTAAGTTTCAGATTGAGTTAAGGAACTGTGTTGCTGGGTGTTACCTGAAGTGTTCCTTGGGTCTCTAGTGTTCAGCCACGTTGTTGTGACTTTGTCTGCTTCAGACAACAGGATTAACAAGAATAAACTTATATAATATTTATCTTAATATTAAAGTTATTGTTGTGTAAATAACTTATATCTGACCACTTATCAACCAGTAAAGAGTCGAGCGAAATATTTTAAAGAGTGACGGGTGTTCACACCTGCCTTCCTCACTAAAACAATTAATTAGAGAGAATGAACGGAAACATTTCGTATTGGGTTGAGTTCTGGTGTAAAGTAGGTCAAGTCCCTTCAGTCTGGTTCCTGACGTCACGATATTAATGGGAAGTGAAGCGTGTCCTTTGATCCATCAGATTATTAATGCCCGAGTGATCTGAATCCTGTAATCCCATGGAAAATATCACAACAAATAGTTCTCACCAATTAGATAAAGATATATATTTTTTTAAGCTGAAGGATACTAGAATTCCTAGAACTCTTAGAACCCTATTCAGGTATACTCCAGGAATACTAAAGGTATACTTCAAGTATACTGGAACAGGCGACTGCTGACTCCTGCTAGCAGGCTTGGAGCTCTCCCACCTAGAGCGCAGCAGACGCGGTATTCCATTCATTTTTGCTGAATTCCGATCCAGATATCGGTTTGATATCAGGTCCTCAATTACTGCTGCGTTAACAGGGGGCGAAGTGGTAGTTATCAGTCCACAGGGCTCGAACCCAGGCTGGTGCAGCGCTGGTGCTAGCTACTGTGCCATTATCTTTTTAATGGCGTTGATTCGGTTCATTATCTTTTGACTCGTGTTCCCCCTTGATGACGTTCTCTCTTTCCTAAGATGGCGACGGCAACCTGCCCGCTGGGAGGTCACTCCACGGAATGGATTGGGCTCCACTAGAAAAGAAAACGATTTTAGCATACACTTTATATATTTTAAACCAACAACTTTTAGTACATTAAAGTTATACCTTGAGTATAATCTCTGTTTAGGACAAATGTTCACTTGCTAGTTTACCAGTAGACTATTACTGCAACCGAAATATGCTTTCAGACCATCAGAAAAATATAGGTAACTATCCAGGATGTTTGAAGAAGGGGGGGGGGAGTGTTATTTCTCCTGGTAATGGATTTGGTCTGAGGACGAGGGGCCCGCTTCCTACTGACGTTTTCAATGGTAAATACTTCTTCCAAACTCTCAGTGTGGCTATGGTGCCCCTCTTCCCCCCCCCCCATGTTCTTGCCAATCTCTATATGGACTACTTGAAGCTGTTCTTCTTCCCACTGTTGATATTCGTCCCTCTCTCTGGCTTCACTATGTTCATGTTTTTGTTCTATGGCTTCATGCTGGTCTTTCCCAGCCTTTCCTCTCCCCTGTAAACAATCTGGATCTTTCTGCCAATTTCAAAGTTCAACTGGAATTTAATTCTCTCTTTCCTTTTCTTGACGTTCACGTTCACAGCTCTAAGTCCGGGTTCTCTTTCTCTGTCTACCACAAACCCATGCATAGTGGCATGTACATTCACTTCTTTTCCTACCATCCTCCTTCTGATAAGTGTCCTCATCTCTCTCTTCCTCCGCGCTCTACGCATCAGCGACCCTCAGTTTCTGGATTCTGAAATTTTTGTTATTTACAAATCTTTATTTCGCCTTGATTACGCCTTACATTTTATCAACTGTGTCTATTCTCAAGCTAAATTTAATTTCTTTCATTCAAACCTGTTCCCAACACTAGTACCGCTGTGCTCTGCCTTCCCTTCATATCTGAGACAAACAATCTCACTAATACCCTTAATCTTCTTGTTGAAAGACTCCCCTCTCAAGAAACTAACACGTATTTATATATACAAGAGTTCTTACATTCTTGTACAGTCACTAGCACGCATAGCGTTTTGGGCAGGTCCTTAATCCTAATTTTCACACACACACACACAAACAGGTGTGTATGGTGTAGGTTGTGGGACATTTGGGGCTTGACTCTATATATTAAATTATTAATGTAATAAAAATCAATTACGAAGGACCACCCACTTTTATAGTAAAAGAGGGAAACTGAGAAAATATGATCATTAGAAAATTCTAGATGAACCAGTAACTATGGATAAAATACTAGAGAATATGATCATTGAAATAATTAATGGGCTGTATAATTAAATGAATCAAAGCCTCAAACACCTACATTGGGGGGTTATTACTGGAACTCAGTACGTCCAGGAACTAGTGTGGTTCGTTCACCAGTCCAATGTATAATAATCTAATCCTATGAATATTTATGAAATCATCATCGTTATCACTAATGAGAACATAGATTATGAATATGTATAATAATAATTATAATAAACACATGTTAATCCAATGAACAGAGTTTTGCATGTAAAAAAGTACAGATAATAAATTCGAGGAATACAAAAGGAATCTTAGCTTAATGACGATTCCTTAGAAGTTAGTCACGACGCTTCCTCTGATTCTCCTGGACTCGTCATGGAACACTGGGAGTTGATTAACATGGGAAATGACAGCTCGGAGAATTCTTCACACACGCTGCAAAAACAATTGTTTCCAGTAGCAACAGATTAAACTACTGGATTTCTATGTTCAATAAATGGATATTAATAATAAGAGAAAGATAATGACCTGTGATTTTTAGTTGTTATACGTCGTCACGACAAGCTACCCAGCTATAAACCCGCCCCCCGATCTGATCCATCAAACAAGGATAAGGTACTTAGCTAATATGGGCACTGTGTAAGTTAAGGCTTGCCGAAGGTCGCATCCTAGGCTCTAGACTTGTCTATCCTAGATACTGACGTGCTCCACTGGCCGGTCACATGGAGTTACATAGAACCAAATTTAACAGGTTCCGTGAATGACACTGACACCAGGTGAAGGTATTGTCTGCAAGGTTCTTAACACCTCACAGTGGCGACTTTCTTCTGGAGATTTGATAGCGTTTACCCTGGTGGCTGGGTAATGGCGTCTCCTTGTGAGCACCACGTGAACACGTCTACTCGTGAGCGTTTCAACACGCGGACTCGCTTCTCTTCCGCCCCGCTCCGCGTCCCGCGTTTGTTAAACAAATTATTTATTATGGATATTGTCATTTCTTGCAGTTGTGCTTGAAATGCTCGGATTAGGATGGGTTTATTATTTGGAGGAGTTAAATATTATTATTTGCCCGTTTTATGATAGTAAACGAACAATGGAGAAGAATTATAATCTCTCCAGGGCATTCACGCGTGACGTTAATTATATTACTAGATAACAGCTATAACTATAAACGCTCTATTTGGCTTTAGTTGGAGATCAGTTTATCTGTAATTATCACACAGAGCACCGTTGTTTATAGAGAATCAAATTCAATTCTCAGACACATTGGATATAAATGTGTTTATTACAATGGAATCTGACGCAATACTGGCGTCAGGTGACGTAAGAATTCTAGCCTTACTGTACAGATGTAATTATTAGTACATGTGAACTCTACGTTGGGTTAATTTTAATCACTACAATGATTAGTAGAATTAGTAATAATTAATGAGAATACAACAGTGTTGTATTCAGTGTTGGAAATTTCCAACATAACTCCGGGGGGAGGATTCTAGGGTCGTAGTATAATGTGGAGTACTGACACCTAACCCGAAGTTGGTATTAATATTAGTATATTAGTATGTTAGTACACACATAACGAATGTACCCGTATTTGTCAAGGACATACAAGAAACTTAAGTCTTGCTAATTTCATGTTAAAAGAAACATGTTATTATGAATTACCTAAAGCTAATAATTAAGAAAGCCTACAATAACTCTGAGATTGGTGTCGCTATGACATGTAATGTGTATGTTACAAATCTCTAAGTCTGCAAACTCTCAGGTACTCTAGATAAACAATGTTATTTATAGCCTACACAATAATTAAAGATTTAAATCACACAATTCAAACAACAGAGAATCTACTGTGATGAGAAGGTCTTGGGTCATAGTGACTTGTAATGGTTTGTTACTTGACATCACACCGCAGTGTCATCATGGTTGCTTAAATTGGGTGTAAAGTTATTTGCTCTAGTTAAGAACTATAATAGGCTTGTAGTTTCCCTTAGTGGAAACATGTGTTAAATATTGAAACATTAAATGATTAAGTTATCGGTAATCAGGAACCCTCTAAAGCTCACAATAAACTCAACAACTAGGGTCGCAGTGACGTGTAATGGTGTATTACGTAGCTGCTGAATCATAGGCAAACTCAGAATAAGTTCCTAAGAACTGATAACACTATTGTATAATTATACAGTAAAGGATTATTAGTCATTTAAGATCAAGGAGACTATGACACTACAGTAAGGTCACTGTCTAGGGTCGCTGTGACTTGTAACTATTGAATTACTAGACAATAACATCACGCAGCATCATGATCACCCCAAATTCAAATGAGGAAATTGAATTTAATGTGCACTGCCGTGCAGTAGTCATTCTGACTGATGGTACAACTAATTTGCTAACTAGCTAAATAATAGAAAAGTAGAGAACTGAAAAGTTTATTCATTAAAATCAAAGAAAATTCTGAGTCGACAGTGAGATCAGTAGCCTAGTCATTCTGACTTATGAGCTAATCAAATGGCAGCTCATAGGCTTGACACTGTAAACTTGTTAATACGAAATCAACTTTACATGAAATTGAGTTTATTAAATCAGTCTCAATAAGTATAGTCAACTGCAATTAATGGTGAGTACAGATTAGGCTAGTACTCAGTTGACACTAACTAAAGCCCTAAACCTACCTAAATAAATGGTTTGAATTTCTAACCTACCTAAGTAAGGGACTAAGCTAACTGTGAGCAAAATGTACTCAAATTAACATTGGGAGCTATATTGAGCTCATTAAGCATGTTAACAAGGTGAGTTATAGTAAACTCGTCAACAGTGTTGACAGGGTGAGCTGCAGTGAGCTCGTTAACAAGGTTAACAGGGTGAGTTATATTGAACTCGTCAACAGTGTTGACAGGGTGAGCTGCAGTGAGCTCGTTAACAGGGTGAGCTACAGTGAGCTCGAATTAACGAGGTGGAGTATTGCATCATTCAATTATCATGGCGAGCAGTGCTCGTGGCATGGGGAACATTAAAGCGTTCAATTGTCATGGCGAGCAATATTGAGCTCGTATGCGCATGGGGAACAAGCACTCATATTATTACGTTAATTCTAAGGTGAGCTATATTAAGCTCATGAAGCATGTTAATTAACAATGCTGATGTTTAACGATAATGCATTAAACAAAGAGAAACCTAAGATTGCTGGAAATTAAATTACTGCTACGATTAATCCTATTCAAGATAATTTGTAACATTTTCCCAACCTAAACGTTTCACGGGTTATTAGTTCTCTGTAAATTCACTTACGTATTGGTAAGTTTGCAAGTTTGTTCGTGCTGCGCTCCTACACTAATTAAGCAGAAACGAAAGAAAAACAACTCAAACAAATTGATGCAAGTATTTATCACTAACTCTTAGTGCAGAAAACATGGTATTAAGAAGGTTTTCTTGGCAAACCTTTAAGCGCAAGTATAGTGGACCAGTGGTCCTAGTGAATTTATAATCACAGAAGTTGCTTGATGACTTCATAGTATTACTAAATTCATGGGAATGCCAGTGGCATTGAGTGCTAGATTCTCTAGCCTAACATTATTAATTACCTAGGGAGTACTAGATTCTCTAGCCTAACATTACAATTTACCTAGGTAGACTGAGTGTGGTCAATTACTACTTGTCGAGAATAATTCTAGGTCTGCAGTGAATTCAATGGCTTGGTCGCTGTGACTTGTACTTGTTTGAGTACGGACCAATGGTTTTCACTGAGAGCTATGAAACATCTCGGCGAGCACTAATTGCACTACATTCAATCTGAGTTTATTACTCAGCTGTGTTTCTCTTTTTAGCTTGCTGCTGGAGAATTGATTTACTGCTGACTAATTTATTATTGTTGGCAGGCTTAGGCTTGTTCACATTCAGAACTTTACCAGTAAGTAAGTAGCCACCTGCAGATTGGAGCATATTCATTCCCAATCGTTTAACATGTCCAGTTATGAACTGGTAATAGTAGTCGGCTCCTACTAGTACATCTACATTGTTAAGGTGGTCAGACGTTAACTTGTTGTCAGCCAAATTAATTTCACGTTCCTGCAGGAAGTGGGCTGTGTACCCCAGACCCTTAATGTTTAAGTCTAAAGGTATTTGATCTACAACAATGGCTTGGACAGCCTTGGCATGACTACCTAGTCGTACAAGCGGTTGAACTACTGAGTATTCATGGGTTCCTCGATTTATCATGAACCCTGACAAGTTTAATTTTACCTGTCTTATTGGTTGTAAATTAAGTGCCTCTGCTGCCCTTTGAGTAATGAAAGTTCTCTGGGAACCTTGATCAAATAGTCCACGTGTGGTGATCTTGGCTCCTCTGTTCTTCACTTGAAGTTGGGCAGTAGGCAAAGCAGCATCCACTTGAGATGCTTGTGAAGTTACGCTGTACACATCTCGCACCTTGCAGCACTGTACTGGTGTAGATTCTCTACGTTCTATTCTAGGATTGACATAATTTGTCCTAACTAATTTGCAGTGCAGCATGATGCTTGCCCCTTCCACACCTATTGCAGGTGTTCAGTGGGGTTTCACAGCTATTAACATTATGTGATTTGAGACACCTAGTACATTTATGTAACTGTTTGAGTCGTCTGACTCTTGTGTCTCTATTAGGATAATTAGTACATTTGTACAGAGAATGTTTTTGATTGCAAAACAAGCACATTCCCCATCCTACAGCTCGTTTAGGGGTTACCGGTTTAGGTAAAACAGTAGTTGCAGGTTGTGATGGTTTCGCTGCTTGCATTTGCTTGTTATTTATTCTCTTGTGAGTACTTGGTGTACTCTGGGGAACCATTAACAGGCTCTTGGGAGTGCTCTTTGGACTATTAGGTCTCTTAGGAGCACCTGTGGAGCTTTTAGGCCTCACTGCTGAATCAGTGTTTGACTGATTGTTGTTACATTGATTATTAGCACCTTTGTTACCTAGTGACAGTGTCACTTTAGGAGTTTCTGGTAAGGAAACTGATGTAGGTACAGTTTTGGTGCATTCAGATTTAGCATTAAGTGCCTGGTCTGCTGTATGATTGCTCATATTGCGCAGACCTGTAAATATATCCTGCATTAACAGGGTATTACCATTCTGGTATACATATAATTTATTAAGTGTGTCACCAGACAATTTTCTTTGGATGACAATTTTTGTCATCCACTCAGCAGTTGGGTGATCCACCTCTTTACTGAAGGAGTTTATCAGTGACTCAAGCTGGAAACTAAAGGCTTGTAAAGAGTCAACTGATTGTTCTGGTGAAGATAAATTTAATAATTGGTGCACAAGGTTTATAATAGTCTTCTCATTGTTAGCACTTAATTTAGAAAGCTGTTGTGAGCAATTGTGACCATTACTTGTGTTGCTTAAGGCTTCTTGCTTAGCCTCAGCTTTGATTACAGCTTCGACTGCTGCTGCAGCATTAGCTTTATCATTTTCTGGTTCAGATCCACTGATTATTGCAGCTTCACTTGTTTCATCTGCAGCCTCACTTGTTTCTCTGGGTTCTTGTGATAAGCTAGTTAATTCAGTAGCCTTATGTATTGAACTTATAGAATCCAGGGAACATTGAGAAGAGCTGTCTGAAAATTGATCAGACTCTGTAAACAAATCATCACGTGAAGTTGTATTAGATGAGAGGTTAGAAAATGAAGGTTGAACTTCAGTTGTTGATCCTGTGTAGTGATCAGCATTGATTAGAGGATTCTCCTCATCTTGAGGTAGCTCATGTATTTCATCTGAGCTGGGTGCTTGCTCGGTTGTAGTTCTTCTACAAAAATGTTCTATCCAATCAGGATCATTTTGTTTCGCAAGCACTCTTTTATAGTGATCTAACTTGTCTTGAATGGTATATTCATATTCATCAAGATCAGATTCTATCAGACATAATTCGTCTGGGTCAGTATTACTGCTAAGGAGTTTGTCCTTATAAGCCTCGATTGTCTCCTTCACCTGGACATATTTTTCGTTAGCTGCCTCTGTGAAGAGGTTGAACTCAAAGAAGTCAATTGGGTTGTTTTCTAAACAGTTGTCGCATTCGTCAAGTCGTCTTGACAGGTACCTTTGAAGACATCTCAGGATAATACTGATTCTCCTAAATATTTCAGGAGTATCCATTCTGGATGTAAATTTGAGCCTTATAAGGCTTATATAGCTACTTGTACAGCTATGGTGTCTGCTCCTTGATGCAGAGCAGGTATAATTATTGACAGCCTGATATTTCTTGAGGCTGGTTGTAATTTACCTCATTTAGAGGTTAGCTACCTACCTAATAATAAGCAACTAAGATTTGAGTGGTACCTTGGTCTCACTACAGGTGTTCCTCAGCTTAGCTCTTCTAAATCAGCCTCGGATGGGTAGTGGACTTACAGTAACACTCAAAGACATACATAGAAATATGCAATAAATATAATTACACAATAAATGGTTAATCCCACCCTTGATAGGGTCAGCACAAAAATGAATAATATGTGTCACTAACTAGCTGAAGCCTAGTCGTGAGAATTTCTACTTAAGAAACTACAACTATATTTAGTCTATGCTTGTGCCAAATTCAACACAATCACAGCCTAAATTGCTACCTAATAAAGGTTGGCAAAGATTATATTGTGGTGCAATAATGTGCAAATAATTGTGCTGTGTTTTTGTTTTTTTTGGATTTTATAGTTTATATACACTTGTATAATTATGTGTATAGGAAATTAAATGAACACAAGAGAGTTAATTGTGTTTGGCAAGTATTCTACTGCCGTAAATATTACCTAACTCCTAAATGTACTCCTAATTGTGGAATAAAATGTTATCAGGGTTAGTAATGATTAACTAGTATGAGATCAGTAATTTATATTAGTATACTGGATCCCTAAATGTTAATGATCCACTGACTTGAGTGAATCAGTAATTATAACATGGATTCAGGCTATAATGGACAGTCTGCTGACAGCCATATATTGAAACATTTGTATAGCCCAAATGGTTAACACATAATTGGTGTTAGTGATTAATATAAAGTTATGAGCTGTTGCTCCTGGTGACCTAAAGATTCTTACTTCAGTATGAAGTGTAGGTCTAAGTGTTGTGGGACAATAAACTGCATCCCACGAGTGCTACCTTATACATAAAGTACAAGTAGCAATGAATTGGTGTGACTTAGGCTAAGCTATGTGTTACGTGGTTAGTAGACACAATTAATTAAAAGGGTTAGTCTTGATTACATCACACAAGGATTAGTTATTATTAATTAGTATTTATAATTATAATTTATGTTTATCTGGTTTGAAGGACCATAATGTGGGACATTTGGGGCTTGACTCTATATATTAAATTATTAATGTAATAAAAATCAATTACGAAGGACCACCCACTTTTATAGTAAAAGAGGGAAACTGAGAAAATATGATCATTAGAAAATTCTAGATGAACCAGTAACTATGGATAAAATACTAGAGAATATGATCATTGAAATAATTAATAAGCTGTATAATTAAATGAATCAAAGCCTCAAACACCTACATTTGGGGGTTATTACTGGAACTCAGTACGTCCAGGAACTAGTGTGGTTCATTCACCAGTCCAATGTATAATAATCTAATCCTATGAATATTTATGAAATTATCATCGTTATCACTAATGAGAACATAGATTATGAATATGTATAATAATAATTATAATAAACACATGTTAATCCAATGAACAGAGTTCTGCATGTAAAAGAGTACAGATAATAAATTGGAGGAATACAAAAGGAATCTTAGCTTAATGACGATTCCTTAGAAGTTAGTAACGACACTTCCTCTGATTCTCCTGGACTCGTCATGGAACACTGGGAGTTGATTAACATGGGAAATGACAGCTCGGAGAATTCTTCACACACGCTGCAAAAACAATTGTTTCCAGTAGCAACAGATTAAACTACTGGATTTCTATGTTCAATAAATGGATATTAATAATAAGAGAAAGATAATGACCTGTGATTTTTAGTTGTTATACGTCGTCACGACAAGCTACCCAGCTATAAACCCGCCCCCGATCTGATGCATCAAACAAGGATAAGGTACTTAGCTAATATGGGCTTTGTGTAAGTTAAGGCTTGCCGAAGGTCGCGTCCTAGGCTCTAGACTTGTCTATCCTAGATACTGACGCGCTCCACTGGCCGGTCACATGGAGTTACATAGAACCAAATTTAACAGGTTCCGTAAATGACACTGACACCAGGTGAAGGTATTGTCTGCAAGGTTCTTCACACCTCATAGTGGCGACTTTCTTCTGAAGATTTGATAGCGTTTACCCTGGTGGCTGGGTAATGGCGTCTCCTCGTGAGCACCACGTGAACACGTCTACTCGTGAGCGTTTCAACACGCGGACTCGCTTCTCTTCCGCGTCCCGCGTTTGTTAAACAAATTATTTATTATGGATATTGTCATTTCTTTCAGTTGTGCTTGAAATGCTCGGATTAGGACGGGTTTATTATTTGGAGGAGTTAAATATTATTATTTGCCCGTTTTATGATAGTAAACGAACAATGGAGAAGAATTATAATCTCTCCAGGGCATTCATGCGTGACGTGAATTTTATTACTAGATAACACCTATAACTATAAACGCTCTATTTGGCTTTAGTTGGAGATCAGTTTATCTGTAATTAATTATCACACAGAGCACCGTTGTTTATAGAGAATCAAATTCAATTCTCAGACACATTGGATATAAATGTGTTTATTACAATGGAATCTGACGCAATACTGGCGTCGGGTGACGTAAGAATTCTAGCCTTACTGTACAGATGTAATTATTAGTACATGTGAACTCTACGTTGGGTTAATTTTAATCACTACAATGATTAGTAGAATTAGTAATAATTAATGAGAATACAACAGTGTTGTATTCAGTGTTGGAAATTTCCAACATAACTCCGGGGGGAGGATTCTAGGGTCGTAGTATAATGTGGAGTACTGACACCTAACCCGAAGTTGGTATTAATATTAGTATATTAGTATGTTAGTACACACATAACGAATGTCCCGTATTTGTCAAGGACATACAAGAAACTTAAGTCTTGCTAATTTCATGTTAAAAGAAACATGTTATTATGAATTACCTAAAGCTAATAATTAAGAAAGCCTACAATAACTCTGAGATTGGTGTCGCTATGACATGTAATGTGTATGTTACAAATCTCTAAGTCTGCAAACTCTCAGGTACTCTAGATAAACAATGTTATTTATAGCCTACACAATAATTAAAGATTTAAATCACACAATTCAAACAACAGAATCTACTGTGATGAGAAGGTCTTGGGTCATAGTGACTTGTAATGGTTTGTTACTTGACATCACACCGCAGTGTCATCATGGTTGCTTAAATTGGGTGTAAAGTTATTTGCTCTAGTTAAGAACTATAATAGGCTTGTAGTTTCCCTTAGTGGAAACATGTGTTAAATATTGAAACATTAAATGATTAAGTTATCGGTAATCAGGAACCCTCTAAAGCTCACAATAAACTTAACAACTAGGGTCGCAGTGACGTGTAATAGTGTATTACGTAGCTGCTGAATCATAGGCAAACTCAGAATAAGTTCCTAAGAACTGATAACACTATTGTATAATTATACAGTAAAGGATTATTAGTCATTTAAGATCAAGGAGACTATGACACTACAGTAAGGTCACTGTCTAGGGTCGCTGTGACTTGTAACTATTGAGTTGCTAGACAATAACATCACGCAGCATCATGATCACCCCAAATTCAAATGAGGAAATTGAATTTAATGTGCACTGCCGTGCTGTAGTCATACTGACTGATGGTACAACTAATTTGCTAACTAGCTAAATAATAGAAAAGTAGAGAACTGAAAAGTTTATTCATTAAAATCAAGGAAAATTCTGAGTCGACAGTGAGATCAGTAGCCTAGTCATTCTGACTTATGAGCTAATCAAATGGCAGCTCATAGGCTTGACACTGTAAACTTGTTAATACGAAATCAACTTTACATGAAATTGAGTTTATTAAATCAGTCTCTATAAGTATAGTCAACTGCAGTTAATGGTGACTACAGATTAGGCTAGTACTCAGTTGACACTAACTAAAGTCCCTAAACCTACCTAAATAAATGGTTTGAATTTCTAACCTACCTAAGTAAGGGACTAAGCTAACTGTGAGCAAAATGTACTCAAATTAACATTGGGAGCTATATTGAGCTCATTAAGCATGTTAACAAGGTGAGTTATAGTAAACTCGTCAACAGTGTTGACAGGGTGAGCTGCAGTGAGCTCGTTAACAAGGTTAACAGGGTGAGTTATATTGAACTCGTCAACAGTGTTGACAGGGTGAGCTGCAGTGAGCTCGTTAACAGGGTGAGCTACAGTGAGCTCGAATTAACGAGGTGGAGTATTGCATCATTCAATTATCATGGCGAGCAGTGCTCGTGGCATGGGGAACATTAAAGCGTTCAATTGTCATGGCGAGCAATATTGAGCTCGTATGCGCATGGGGAACAAGCACTCATATTATTACGTTAATTCTAAGGTGAGCTATATTAAGATCATGAAGCATGTTAATTAACAATGCTGATGTTTAACGATAATGCATTAAACAAAGAGAAACCTAAGATTGCTGGAAATTAAATTACTGCTACGATTAATCCTATTCAAGATAATTTGTAACATTTTCCCAACCTAAACGTTTCACGGGTTATTAGTTCTCTGTAAATTCACTTACGTATTGGTAAGTTTGCAAGTTTGTTCGTGCTGCGCTCCTACACTAATTAAGCAGAAACGAAAGAAAAACAACTCAAACAAATTGATGCAAGTATTTATCACTAACTCTTAGTGCAGAAAACATGGTATTAAGAAGGTTTTCTTGGCAAACCCTTAAGCGCAAGTATAGTGGACCAGTGGTCCTAGTGAATTTATAATCACAGAAGTTGCTTGATGACTTCATAGTATTACTAAATTCAGGGAATGCCAGTGGCATTGAGTGCTAGATTCTCTAGCCTAACATTATTAATTACCTAGGGAGTACTAGATTCTCTAGCCTAACATTACAATTTACCTAGGTAGACTGAGTGTGGTCAATTACTACTTGTCGAGAATAATTCTAGGTCTGCAGTGAATTCAATGGCTTGGTCGCTGTGACTTGTACTTGTTTGAGTACGGACCAATGGTTTTCACTGAGAGCTATGAGCTATGAAACATCTCGGCGAGCACTAATTGCACTACATTCAATCTGAGTTTATTACTCAGCTGTGTTTCTCTTTTTAGCTTGCTGCTGGAGAATTGATTTACTGCTGACTAATTTATTATTGTTGGCAGGCTTAGGCTTGTTCACATTCAGAACTTTACCAGTAAGTAAGTAGCCACCTGCAGATTGGAGCATATTCATTCCCAATCGTTTAACATGTCCAGTTATGAACTGGTAATAGTAGTCGGCTCCTACTAGTACATCTACATTGTTAAGGTGGTCAGACGTTAACTTGTTGTCAGCCAAATTAATTTCACGTTCCTGCAGGAAGTGGGCTGTGTACCCCAGACCCTTAATGTTTAAGTCTAAAGGTATTTGATCTACAACAATGGCTTGGACAGCCTTGGCATGACTACCTAGTCGTACAAGCGGTTGAACTACTGAGTATTCATGGGTTCCTCGATTTATCATGAACCCTGACAAGTTTAATTTTACCTGTCTTATTGGTTGTAAATTAAGTGCCTCTGCTGCCCTTTGAGTAATGAAAGTTCTCTGGGAACCTTGATCAAATAGTCCACGTGTGGTGATCTTGGCTCCTCTGTTCTTCACTTGAAGTTGGGCAGTAGGCAAAGCAGCATCCACTTGAGATGCTTGTGAAGTTACGCTGTACACATCTCGCACCTTGCAGCACTGTACTGGTGTAGATTCTCTACGTTCTATTCTAGGATTGACATAATTTGTCCTAACTAATTTGCACAGTGCAGCATGATGCTTGCCCCTTCTACACCTATTGCAGGTGTTCAGTGGGGTTTCACAGCTATTAACATTATGTGATTTGAGACACCTAGTACATTTATGTAACTGTTTGAGTCGTCTGACTCTTGTGTCTCTATTAGGATAATTAGTACATTTGTACAGAGAATGTTTTTGATTGCAAAACAAGCACATTCCCCATCCTACAGCTCGTTTAGGGGTTACCGGTTTAGGTAAAACAGTAGTTGCAGGTTGTGATGGTTTCGCTGCTTGCATTTGCTTGTTATTTATTCTCTTGTGAGTACTTGGTGTACTCTGGGGAACCATTAACAGGCTCTTGGGAGTGCTCTTTGGACAATTAGGTCTCTTAGGAGCACCTGTGGGGCTTTTAGGCCTCACTGCTGAATCAGTGTTTGACTGATTGTTGTTACATTGATTATTAGCACCTTTGTTACCTAGTGACAGTGTCACTTTAGGAGTTTCTGGTAAGGAAACTGATGTAGGTACAGTTTTGGTGCATTCAGATTTAGCATTAAGTGCCTGGTCTGTTGTATGATTGCTCATATTGCGCAGACCTGTAAATATATCCTGCATTAACAGGGTATTACCATTCTGGTATACATATAATTTATTAAGTGTGTCACCAGACAATTTTCTTTGGATGACAATTTTTGTCATCCACTCAGCAGTTGGGTGATCCACCTCTTTACTGAAGGAGTTTATCAGTGACTCAAGCTGGAAACTAAAGGCTTGTAAAGAGTCAACTGATTGTTCTGGTAAAGATAAATTTAATAATTGGTGCACAAGGTTTATAATAGTCTTCTCATTGTTAGCACTTAATTTAGAAAGCTGTTGTGAGCAATTGTGACCATTACTTGTGTTGCTTAAGGCTTCTTGCTTAGCCTCAGCTTTGATTACAGCTTCGACTGCTGCTGCAGCATTAGCTTTATCATTTTCTGGTTCAGATCCACTGATTATTGCAGCTTCACTTGTTTCATCTGCAGCCTCACTTGTTTCTCTGGGTTCTTGTGATAAGCTAGTTAATTCAGTAGCCTTATGTATTGAACTTATAGAATCCAGGGAACATTGAGAAGAGCTGTCTGAAAATTGATCAGACTCTGTAAACAAATCATCACGTGAAGTTGTATTAGATGAGAGGTTAGAAAATGAAGGTTGAACTTCAGTTGTTGATCCTGTGTAGTGATCAGCATTGATTAGAGGATTCTCCTCATCTTGAGGTAGCTCATGTATTTCATCTGAGCTGGGTGCTTGCTCGGTTGTAGTTCTTCTACAAAAATGTTCTATCCAATCAGGATCATTTTGTTTCGCAAGCACTCTTTTATAGTGATCTAACTTGTCTTGAATGGTATATTCATATTCATCAAGATCAGATTCTATCAGACATAATTCGTCTGGGTCAGTATTACTGCTAAGGAGTTTGTCCTTATAAGCCTCGATTGTCTCCTTCACCTGGACATATTTTTCGTTAGCTGCCTCTGTGAAGAGGTTGAACTCAAAGAAGTCAATTGGGTTGTTTTCTAAACAGTTGTCGCATTCGTCAAGTTGTCTTGACAGGTACCTTTGAAGACATCTCAGGATAATACTGATTCTCCTTAATATTTCAGGAGTATCCATTCTGGATGTAAATTTGAGCCTTATAAGGCTTATATAGCTACTTGTACAGCTATGGTGTCTGCTCCTTGATGCAGAGCAGGTATAATTATTGACAGCCTGATATTTCTTGAGGCTGGTTGTAATTTACCTCATTTAGAGGTTAGCTACCTACCTAATAATAAGCAACTAAGATTTGAGTGGTACCTTGGTCTCACTACAGGTGTTCCTCAGCTTAGCTCTTCTAAATCAGCCTCGGATGGGTAGTGGACTTACAGTAACACTCAAAGACATACATAGAAATATGCAATAAATATAATTACACAATAAATGGTTAATCCCACCCTTGATAGGGTCAGCACAAAAATGAATAATATGTGTCACTAACTAGCTGAAGCCTAGTCGTGAGAATTTCTACTTAAGAAACTACAACTATATTTAGTCTATGCTTGTGCCAAATTCAACACAATCACAGCCTAAATTGCTACCTAATAAAGGTTGGCAAAGATTATATTGTGGTGCAATAATGTGCAAATAATTGTGCTGTTTTTGTTTTTTTTGGATTTTATAGTTTATATACACTTGTATAATTATGTGTATAGGAAATTAAATGAACACAAGAGAGTTAATTGTGTTTGGCAAGTATTCTACTGCCGTAAATATTACCTAACTCCTAAATGTACTCCTAATTGTGGAATAAAATGTTATCAGGGTTAGTAATGATTAACTAGTATGAGATCAGTAATTTATATTAGTATACTGGATCCCTAAATGTTAATGATCCACTGACTTGAGTGAATCAGTAATTATAACATGGATTCAGGCTAGAATGGACAGTCTGCTGACAGCCATATATTGAAACATTTGTATAGCCCAAATGGTTAACACATAATTGGTGTTAGTGATTAATATAAAGTTATGAGCTGTTGCTCCTGGTGACCTAAAGATTCTTACTTCAGTATGAAGTGTAGGTCTAAGTGTTGTGGGCAATAAACTGCATCCCACGAGTGCTACCTTATACATAAAGTACAAGTAGCAATGAATTGGTGTGACTTAGGCTAACCTATGTGTTACGTGGTTAGTAGACACAATTAATTAAAAGGGTTAGTCTTGATTACATCACACAAGGATTAGTTATTATTAATTAGTATTTATAATTATAATTTATGTTTTCTGGTTCGAAGGACCATAATGTGGGACATTTGGGGCTTGACTCTATATATTAAATTATTAATGTAATAAAAATCAATTACGAAGGACCACCCACTTTTATAGTAAAAGAGGGAAACTGAGAAAATATGGTCATTAGAAAATTCTAGATGAACCAGTAACTATGGATAAAATACTAGAGAATATGATCATTGAAATAATTAATGGACTGTATAATTAAATGAATCAAAGCCTCAAACACCTACATTTGGGGGTTATTACTGGAACTCAGTACGTCCAGGAACTAGTGTGGTTCGTTCACCAGTCCAATGTATAATAATCTAATCCTATGAATATTTATGAAATCATCATCGTTATCACTAATGAGAACATAGATTATGAATATGTATAATAATAATTATAATAAACACATGTTAATCCAATGAACAGAGTTCTGCATGTAAAAGAGTACAGATAATAAATTGGAGGAATACAAAAGGAATCTTAGCTTAATGACGATTCCTTAGAAGTTAGTCACGACACTTCCTCTGATTCTCCTGGACTCGTCATGGAACACTGGGAGTTGATTAACATGGGAAATGACAGCTCGGAGAATTCTTCACACACGCTGCAAAAACAATTGTTTCCAGTAGCAACAGATTAAACTACTGGATTTCTATGTTCAATAAATGGATATTAATAATAAGAGAAAGATAATGACCTGTGATTTTTAGTTGTTATACGTCGTCACGACAAGCTACCCAGCTTTAAACCCGCCCCCGATCTGATGCATCAAACAAGGATAAGGTACTTAGCTAATGTGGGCACTGTGTAAGTTAAGGCTTGCCGAAGGTCGCGTCCTAGGCTCTAGACTTGTCTATCCTAGATACTGACGCGCTCCACTGGCCGGTCACATGGAGTTACATAGAACCAAATTTAACAGGTTCCGTAAATGACACTGACACCAGGTGAAGGTATTGTCTGCAAGGTTCTTCACACCTCACAGTGGCGACTTTCTTCTGGAGATTTGATAGCGTTTACCCTGGTGGCTGGGTAATGGCGTCTCCTCGTGAGCACCACGTGAACACGTCTACTCGTGAGCGTTTCAACACGCGGACACGCTTCTCTTCCGCGTCCCGCGTTTGTTAAACAAATTATTTATTATGGATATTGTCATTTCTTGCAGTTGTGCTTGAAATGCTCGGATTAGGACGGGTTTATTATTTGGAGGAGTTAAATATTATTATTTGCCCGTTTTATGATAGTAAACGAACAATGGAGAAGAATTATAATCTCTCCAGGGCATTCATGCGTGACGTGAATTTTATTACTAGATAACACCTATAACTATAAACGCTCTATTTGGCTTTAGTTGGAGATCAGTTTATCTGTAATTAATTATCACACAGAGCACCGTTGTTTATAGAGAATCAAATTCAATTCTCAGACACATTGGATATAAATGTGTTTATTACAATGGAATCTGACGCAATACTGGCGTCGGGTGACGTAAGAATTCTAGCCTTACTGTACAGATGTAATTATTAGTACATGTGAACTCTACGTTGGGTTAATTTTAATCACTACAATGATTAGTAGAATTAGTAATAATTAATGAGAATACAACAGTGTTGTATTCAGTGTTGGAAATTTCCAACATAACTCCGGGGGGAGGATTCTAGGGTCGTAGTATAATGTGGAGTACTGACACCTAACCCGAAGTTGGTATTAATATTAGTATATTAGTATGTTAGTACACACATAACGAATGTCCCGTATTTGTCAAGGACATACAAGAAACTTAAGTCTTGCTAATTTCATGTTAAAAGAAACATGTTATTATGAATTACCTAAAGCTAATAATTAAGAAAGCCTACAATAACTCTGAGATTGGTGTCGCTATGACATGTAATGTGTATGTTACAAATCTCTAAGTCTGCAAACTCTCAGGTACTCTAGATAAACAATGTTATTTATAGCCTACACAATAATTAAAGATTTAAATCACACAATTCAAACAACAGAGAATCTACTGTGATGAGAAGGTTTTGGGTCATAGTGACTTGTAATGGTTTGTTACTTGACATCACACCGCAGTGTCATCATGGTTGCTTAAATTGGGTGTAAAGTTATTTGCTCTAGTTAAGAACTATAATAGGCTTGTAGTTTCCCTTAGTGGAAACATGTGTTAAATATTGAAACATTAAATGATTAAGTTATCGGTAATCAGGAACCCTCTAAAGCTCACAATAAACTTAACAACTAGGGTCGCAGTGACGTGTAATAGTGTATTACGTAGCTGCTGAATCATAGGCAAACTCAGAATAAGTTCCTAAGAACTGATAACACTATTGTATAATTATACAGTAAAGGATTATTAGTCATTTAAGATCAAGGAGACTATGACACTACAGTAAAGTCACTGTCTAGGGTCGCTGTGACTTGTAACTATTGAGTTGCTAGACAATAACATCACGCAGCATCATGATCACCCCAAATTCAAATGAGGAAATTGAATTTAATGTGCACTGCCGTGCAGTAGTCATTCTGACTGATGGTACAACTAATTTGCTAACTAGCTAAATAATAGAAAAGTAGAGAACTGAAAAGTTTATTCATTAAAATCAAGGAAAATTCTGAGTCGACAGTGAGATCAGTAGCCTAGTCATTCTGACTTATGAGCTAATCAAATGGCAGCTCATAGGCTTGACACTGTAAACTTGTTAATACGAAATCAACTTTACATGAAATTGAGTTTATTAAATCAGTCTCTATAAGTATAGTCAACTGCAGTTAATGGTGAGTACAGATTAGGCTAGTACTCAGTTGACACTAACTAAAGTCCCTAAACCTACCTAAATAAATGGTTTGAATTTCTAACCTACCTAAGTAAGGGACTAAGCTAACTGTGAGCAAAATGTACTCAAATTAACATTGGGAGCTATATTGAGCTCATTAAGCATGTTAACAAGGTGAGTTATAGTAAACTCGTCAACAGTGTTGACAGGGTGAGCTGCAGTGAGCTCGTTAACAAGGTTAACAGCATATTCATTCCCAATCGTTTAACATGTCCAGTTATGAACTGGTAATAGTAGTCGGCTCCTACTAGTACATCTACATTGTTAAGGTGGTCAGACGTTAACTTGTTGTCAGCCAAATTAATTTCACGTTCCTGCAGGAAGTGGGCTGTGTACCCCAGACCCTTAATGTTTAAGTCTAAAGGTATTTGATCTACAACAATGGCTTGGACAGCCTTGGCATGACTACCTAGTCGTACAAGCGGTTGAACTACTGAGTATTCATGGGTTCCTCGATTTATCATGAACCCTGACAAGTTTAATTTTACCTGTCTTATTGGTTGTAAATTAAGTGCCTCTGCTGCCCTTTGAGTAATGAAAGTTCTCTGGGAACCTTGATCAAATAGTCCACGTGTGGTGATCTTGGCTCCTCTGTTCTTCACTTGAAGTTGGGCAGTAGGCAAAGCAGCATCCACTTGAGATGCTTGTGAAGTTACGCTGTACACATCTCGCACCTTGCAGCACTGTACTGGTGTAGATTCTCTACGTTCTATTCTAGGATTGACATAATTTGTCCTAACTAATTTGCACAGTGCAGCATGATGCTTGCCCCTTCTACACCTATTGCAGGTGTTCAGTGGGGTTTCACAGCTATTAACATTATGTGATTTGAGACACCTAGTACATTTATGTAACTGTTTGAGTCGTCTGACTCTTGTGTCTCTATTAGGATAATTAGTACATTTGTACAGAGAATGTTTTTGATTGCAAAACAAGCACATTCCCCATCCTACAGCTCGTTTAGGGGTTACCGGTTTAGGTAAAACAGTAGTTGCAGGTTGTGATGGTTTCGCTGCTTGCATTTGCTTGTTATTTATTCTCTTGTGAGTACTTGGTGTACTCTGGGGAACCATTAACAGGCTCTTGGGAGTGCTCTTTGGACAATTAGGTCTCTTAGGAGCACCTGTGGGGCTTTTAGGCCTCACTGCTGAATCAGTGTTTGACTGATTGTTGTTACATTGATTATTAGCACCTTTGTTACCTAGTGACAGTGTCACTTTAGGAGTTTCTGGTAAGGAAACTGATGTAGGTACAGTTTTGGTGCATTCAGATTTAGCATTAAGTGCCTGGTCTGTTGTATGATTGCTCATATTGCGCAGACCTGTAAATATATCCTGCATTAACAGGGTATTACCATTCTGGTATACATATAATTTATTAAGTGTGTCACCAGACAATTTTCTTTGGATGACAATTTTTGTCATCCACTCAGCAGTTGGGTGATCCACCTCTTTACTGAAGGAGTTTATCAGTGACTCAAGCTGGAAACTAAAGGCTTGTAAAGAGTCAACTGATTGTTCTGGTAAAGATAAATTTAATAATTGGTGCACAAGGTTTATAATAGTCTTCTCATTGTTAGCACTTAATTTAGAAAGCTGTTGTGAGCAATTGTGACCATTACTTGTGTTGCTTAAGGCTTCTTGCTTAGCCTCAGCTTTGATTACAGCTTCGACTGCTGCTGCAGCATTAGCTTTATCATTTTCTGGTTCAGATCCACTGATTATTGCAGCTTCACTTGTTTCATCTGCAGCCTCACTTGTTTCTCTGGGTTCTTGTGATAAGCTAGTTAATTCAGTAGCCTTATGTATTGAACTTATAGAATCCAGGGAACATTGAGAAGAGCTGTCTGAAAATTGATCAGACTCTGTAAACAAATCATCACGTGAAGTTGTATTAGATGAGAGGTTAGAAAATGAAGGTTGAACTTCAGTTGTTGATCCTGTGTAGTGATCAGCATTGATTAGAGGATTCTCCTCATCTTGAGGTAGCTCATGTATTTCATCTGAGCTGGGTGCTTGCTCGGTTGTAGTTCTTCTACAAAAATGTTCTATCCAATCAGGATCATTTTGTTTCGCAAGCACTCTTTTATAGTGATCTAACTTGTCTTGAATGGTATATTCATATTCATCAAGATCAGATTCTATCAGACATAATTCGTCTGGGTCAGTATTACTGCTAAGGAGTTTGTCCTTATAAGCCTCGATTGTCTCCTTCACCTGGACATATTTTTCGTTAGCTGCCTCTGTGAAGAGGTTGAACTCAAAGAAGTCAATTGGGTTGTTTTCTAAACAGTTGTCGCATTCGTCAAGTTGTCTTGACAGGTACCTTTGAAGACATCTCAGGATAATACTGATTCTCCTTAATATTTCAGGAGTATCCATTCTGGATGTAAATTTGAGCCTTATAAGGCTTATATAGCTACTTGTACAGCTATGGTGTCTGCTCCTTGATGCAGAGCAGGTATAATTATTGACAGCCTGATATTTCTTGAGGCTGGTTGTAATTTACCTCATTTAGAGGTTAGCTACCTACCTAATAATAAGCAACTAAGATTTGAGTGGTACCTTGGTCTCACTACAGGTGTTCCTCAGCTTAGCTCTTCTAAATCAGCCTCGGATGGGTAGTGGACTTACAGTAACACTCAAAGACATACATAGAAATATGCAATAAATATAATTACACAATAAATGGTTAATCCCACCCTTGATAGGGTCAGCACAAAAATGAATAATATGTGTCACTAACTAGCTGAAGCCTAGTCGTGAGAATTTCTACTTAAGAAACTACAACTATATTTAGTCTATGCTTGTGCCAAATTCAACACAATCACAGCCTAAATTGCTACGTAATAAAGGTTGGCAAAGATTATATTGTGGTGCAATAATGTGCAAATAATTGTGCTGTTTTTGTTTTTTTGGATTTTATAGTTTATATACACTTGTATAATTATGTGTATAGGAAATTAAATGAACACAAGAGAGTTAATTGTGTTTGGCAAGTATTCTACTGCCGTAAATATTACCTAACTCCTAAATGTACTCCTAATTGTGGAATAAAATGTTATCAGGGTTAGTAATGATTAACTAGTATGAGATCAGTAATTTATATTAGTATACTGGATCCCTAAATGTTAATGATCCACTGACTTGAGTGAATCAGTAATTATAACATGGATTCAGGCTAGAATGGACAGTCTGCTGACAGCCATATATTGAAACATTTGTATAGCCCAAATGGTTAACACATAATTGGTGTTAGTGATTAATATAAAGTTATGAGCTGTTGCTCCTGGTGACCTAAAGATTCTTACTTCAGTATGAAGTGTAGGTCTAAGTGTTGTGGGCAATAAACTGCATCCCACGAGTGCTACCTTATACATAAAGTACAAGTAGCAATGAATTGGTGTGACTTAGGCTAACCTATGTGTTACGTGGTTAGTAGACACAATTAATTAAAAGGGTTAGTCTTGATTACATCACACAAGGATTAGTTATTATTAATTAGTATTTATAATTATAATTTATGTTTTCTGGTTCGAAGGACCATAATGTGGGACATTTGGGGCTTGACTCTATATATTAAATTATTAATGTAATAAAAATCAATTACGAAGGACCACCCACTTTTATAGTAAAAGAGGGAAACTGAGAAAATATGGTCATTAGAAAATTCTAGATGAACCAGTAACTATGGATAAAATACTAGAGAATATGATCATTGAAATAATTAATGGACTGTATAATTAAATGAATCAAAGCCTCAAACACCTACATTTGGGGGTTATTACTGGAACTCAGTACGTCCAGGAACTAGTGTGGTTCGTTCACCAGTCCAATGTATAATAATCTAATCCTATGAATATTTATGAAATCATCATCGTTATCACTAATGAGAACATAGATTATGAATATGTATAATAATAATTATAATAAACACATGTTAATCCAATGAACAGAGTTCTGCATGTAAAAGAGTACAGATAATAAATTGGAGGAATACAAAAGGAATCTTAGCTTAATGACGATTCCTTAGAAGTTAGTCACGACACTTCCTCTGATTCTCCTGGACTCGTCATGGAACACTGGGAGTTGATTAACATGGGAAATGACAGCTCGGAGAATTCTTCACACACGCTGCAAAAACAATTGTTTCCAGTAGCAACAGATTAAACTACTGGATTTCTATGTTCAATAAATGGATATTAATAATAAGAGAAAGATAATGACCTGTGATTTTTAGTTGTTATACGTCGTCACGACAAGCTACCCAGCTTTAAACCCGCCCCCGATCTGATGCATCAAACAAGGATAAGGTACTTAGCTAATGTGGGCACTGTGTAAGTTAAGGCTTGCCGAAGGTCGCGTCCTAGGCTCTAGACTTGTCTATCCTAGATACTGACGCGCTCCACTGGCCGGTCACATGGAGTTACATAGAACCAAATTTAACAGGTTCCGTAAATGACACTGACACCAGGTGAAGGTATTGTCTGCAAGGTTCTTCACACCTCACAGTGGCGACTTTCTTCTGGAGATTTGATAGCGTTTACCCTGGTGGCTGGGTAATGGCGTCTCCTCGTGAGCACCACGTGAACACGTCTACTCGTGAGCGTTTCAACACGCGGACACGCTTCTCTTCCGCGTCCCGCGTTTGTTAAACAAATTATTTATTATGGATATTGTCATTTCTTGCAGTTGTGCTTGAAATGCTCGGATTAGGACGGGTTTATTATTTGGAGGAGTTAAATATTATTATTTGCCCGTTTTATGATAGTAAACGAACAATGGGGAAGAATTATAATCTCTCCAGGGCATTCATGCGTGACGTGAATTTTATTACTAGATAACACCTATAACTATAAACGCTCTATTTGGCTTTAGTTGGAGATCAGTTTATCTGTAATTAATTATCACACAGAGCACCGTTGTTTATAGAGAATCAAATTCAATTCTCAGACACATTGGATATAAATGTGTTTATTACAATGGAATCTGACGCAATCCCAGCAAACACAGAACGTTTGTGGACGTTTTTAAATGGTCCCACAAAGGTAATACTGTAACTTTTGACATAAATACGTATATCTGACGTTCTTAAAACCAAAGGATATAACTAAAAACATATATTCTTGAGACACAATTTTTTAAGATTTATGTAAAAATTTAAAAATAATAGTAAATGCTATGGTATTATAATGTTTTCATGCTTTATATTTAAGAATAAATAATTTTCAGTCAACATTTAGTTTTTTTTGTTTACTTTCTGTAAAGCTATCCAATTTACGTTCTTATAACATAAATATAACATTTATATGACGTCAGTATAACGTTATTTACACGACATCATTACGTTATTATGATGTTATATTAACGTATAATTCCTGTGTGAAAACCAGAATATATATTGAACTTTATGTTTTAAACCTTGTAAAGTTATCATAAAACTTGGAATAAGACGGTAAGCATGCTTTACTTATGAAAATATACAAACAAATCAACAAAAACATTTTAACATAAAAACATGAACAACATGAATAAAAACATGAATGAATTTGTAAAGAATTTTTTAATTTGAGTTAAACTAAATACAAACTTAATATGTTTTGCTAACGCAAAAATATATTCCCGAGGTATTGTAATTGCAAATAAATATTTAATACAATTATTTGTATCATTTTTTTTATTTTAGATTTCCGTATTGCTTGATAATAAATAATAGCGTTTAGATAATGCTAGCGCTGGACATTCTTTAGGCTCGTTGCATGTTGTGGTAGTCGCCGCCATTTTAAAACCGTGTCGAGAGGGACTGCTGCTGGCTTATCCACAAAATCCTGCTGCATCTTCAATAGTTAAGGTAACTGTTTTCTTTTATTTGCTCTTAGACATGTGTAGTATATATATAAGCTTGTGGTGGTAGGCTGGATGGTGTGTTGATGGCCCTGGCTGGAGGTGTGTTGATGGTGGTGTTGTGTTGATGGCCCTGGCTAGAGGTGTGTTGATGGTGGTGTTGAGTTGATGGCCCTGGAGGCGTGTTGGTGGCCCTGGAGGTGTGTTGATGGCCCTGGAGACGTGTTGGTGGCCCTGGAGGTGTGTTGGTGGCCCTGGAGGTGTGTTGGTGGCCCTGGAGGTGTGTTGGTGGCCCTGGCTGGAGGTGTGTTGATGGTGGTGTTGTGTTGATGGCCCTGGAGGCGTGTTGATGGCCCTGGAGGTGTGTTGGTGGCCCTGGAGGTGTGTTGGTGGCCCTGGAGGTGTGTTGATGGCCCTGGAGGTGTGTTGATGGCCCTGGAGGTGTGTTGGTGGCCCTGGAGGTGTGTTGATGGCCCTGGAGGTGTGTTGGTGGCCCTGGAGGTGTGTTGATGGCCCTGGAGACGTGTTGGTGGCCCTGGAGACGTGTTGGTGGCCCTGGAGGTGTGTTGGTGGCCCTGGAGGTGTGTTGGTGGCCCTGGAGGTGTGTTGGTGGCCCTGGCTGGAGGTGTGTTGATGGTGGTGTTGTGTTGATGGCCCTGGAGGCGTGTTGATGGCCCTGGAGGTGTGTTGGTGGCCCTGGAGGTGTGTTGGTGGCCCTGGAGGTGTGTTGGTGGCCCTGGAGGTGTGTTGGTGGCCCTGGCTGGAGGTGTGTTGATGGTGGTGTTGTGTTGATGGCCCTGGAGGCGTGTTGATGGCCCTGGAGGTGTGTTGGTGGCCCTGGAGGTGTGTTGGTGGCCCTGGCTGGAGGTGTGTTGATGGTGGTGTTGTGTTGATGGCCCTGGAGGCGTGTTGATGGCCCTGGAGGTGTGTTGGTGGCCCTAGCTGGAGGTGTGTTGATGGCCCTATATATATATATATATATATATATATATATATATATATATATATATATATATATATATATATATATATATATATATATATATATATATATATATATATTATGAATATCAGAGGTCCCAGGACATTGGACCCAGGACAATTATTGTGCATGTGTAGTATGTATATTTATGTAGTATATTTGGCATATTTTTTGGCATTTAGTTAATGCCAGTTAGTGGCATGTCTCTGCACCGTTTCCAGTTTGTTGATATGCTTCTTAAGATATGGGCACCATACAACTGCTGCATACTCCAACTTTGGTCTAACAAAAATTGTGAACAATTTCAAAATTTCTGTTGAAGAAATCCTGTTTCCTAGTTCTGCATCTGTTTTGGTATAACACCTTTTTTTCACACCTCTATTTTTTACATTCATCAATGTTTCGGTACGTGCAATAGTATGTATTGTTTCATTGCAGATAACAGCATTTAAATTTTGTTTGTTTCTTAGACTTAGACTCGTACTACCAAGTTGCTGTTGGCAATTGGATAATTTTTTTATGAAGTCATTTGTTATTTTTTCCCCTATAGTAATTTATGCTTTTGATCTCAATTAGTTTTATATCCTAGCTTTTTAATTTTTTCCCCTTATATATTGCCATCTTATGTCTGCTTTACATGGCTTAAGCAGAGTTATGTCTGCTTAAGCCTTTGTTATTTTACTAATTTACCTGTTTTAATTATTATTTGTTTTCAAAGTTTAGTTTACCCCATTTTATTTGCTTTTTGCAGTACAGTACTTTACTAATAATCTTGTAATAGTAATTGGTAATGTAGCACTTGGCCTTTCTCCTTCAGAATGTATGCACACATTATAGAAAAAAGAAGAGAATACCACACAAGATGGCAGCGTATGTCACGGGCCAAAAAGCGACGCCTAAAAGAACAGGCGTCCCAGCGTGGCAAAAATGAAAATAGTGATGAGGTTGAGATTCAATTGTTGAATCAGGATCCTTTGGCCAATGTTACAACAAACAGCATAGACGATGACCATGCTGCTTTGTCATCTAATTCAGAACCTAATATTGGTTGTGGAGCCAATGAAGATGCATCATCTCTGGAAAGTCAGAGAGAGAGAGATTGGACTTGGGACATGATTGATGAGCATGACCCAATATCATCAGAGTCAGAGAGCAGTGGTGATGAGGATGATAAATCATTATCAGATGTATTGTTAGTATGGGTTAATAAATATGGCATAACACACAATGCCATTGATAATTTATTAAAAAAATTGAGAAAACAGGGACATGCTGACTTGCCAAAAACAGCTCGTTCGTTACTGAATACAGTTAAACATATACCTACTGAGACTAAATCAGGCATGATGTATATCTACTTGGGGTTAGAGGAGGAAATGTTGAAAACTTTAAGGCTGTATCCTAAATCAACAATAAGAGATTTGGCAGAAATATCTTTAATTTGCAACATTGATGGTTTGCCAATATTTAGAAGTAAAAATGAAAGTTTATGGCCTGTTCTTTGTGCTATGTCAAACCTATAAGAGTTTTCCCAGTAGTCCTCACATACGGAAGCTCTAAACCTAGTGATTTAGATTTTTTAAATGAATTCATTCAGGATTTGAAAAAAATTATGCACTATGGATTTAAAAATGATGACAAAACATTGCCAGTAAAACTAAAAGGAGTCATATGTGATGCCCCAGCAAAAGCAATGGTGAAGGCAATCAAACTCCACTCTGGCTACTTTGGGTGTGATAGATGTACCCAAGAGGGTGTTTGGAATGGAAGAATGACTTATCAACAAGTGAAAAATTTACAACTCAGAACAGATGAAGATTTTCGTAATCAATCTAATTCTCAACATCACCATGGTAGATCACCATTCTGTGACTTAAATATAAATATGGTGAGTACTTTTCCCATAGACTATATGCATCAGATATGTCTTGGGGTTATGAAAAGGTTACTTCTTGCCTGGATACGAAATAAAAACGTAAAATTATGTGCTCGCCAAGTTGATGAAATTAGTCAGCGTCTAATTCAACTAACACAATTTGTGCCTATGCACTTTGCATGTAAACCTCGAAGTCTTTCAGAGGTTTCAGAGGAGATGCAGCATGCTCAAAGGATTTATACACCAAATACAGAACATAAAATATATACCAAGGCACCAAACAATGCCTATTTGCTGAATAATGAAACTTGCTTCCAAGTTTTGGACACTGTCAGTGACACCGATGAAAATGGAGACAGCATGTTCCTTTGCAGGGTATATTCGAGAAGTATACCTCTCTTTGAGAAACCTTGTAACTCCAAATTAATTGGAGCATTTAAGGTTCTTACTAGGAATTCATCCATGAAGGTGATTCCAGCAAGAAAACTAAAACGCACAGGTATGATGATCGAGACAGAAAGCGCAAATACTTTTCTGTCAATACTACATGACTTATGACAAGTACGTATTTAAATACTGTATCCATGCTTTAATAATAGTTTGAACTAATATTGTAAGTTAATGAGATTCACAATTTTGTTTTTTATTAAAGCTATTATCTTTTGACCAATATTTACCTGTTTAAAAATCCCATTACCCTGTATTTCATGAAAATTATTAATATTTTGAGAGCACATTAAGAGATAAAACTGTATTAAGCCTTTTAGTCCATACATGGCAGCTACTGTTTATACCAACCGAAAATCATTTACAAATGTGGCTAATCTATGATTGACACAATCAAGTAAATCTATTACCAACTTTATGCTAATTTCTTTTTTTGGGGAGAACAACCCTTAATAAGATTTTTCAATTTTGTAGATGACATCTGAAAAGCGGTATGCAGTGGTAGGCTTCAATGATCGTAGTGTGGGTATCATCTCCACAACCTGGATTGAAAAATCTGATGATGTAAGCATTACTTTGAAACTAAAAAATTGCATATATTGAGTTGCTTTAAAAATATTCCAAATTAGTGCTAAAATTAGCATGTAACAGTTTATTTCGACTTTTCAGGAAAAAATATTGTGCTGGTGGCCACAGAGCAGGCATACAGTTAGTGCCCAAAAGCACGAAAAGCCAGACACGACAAATTGGCGAGTGCATGTCGTATCAACAATCCTATCAACAACTGGTAGGTATTAAATTTATAATTATTAAGATTTAAGATACAAGACACCTATTCATTCATTCACCATAACTTTAACACTGCAGACAAAAACAGCATTATAATTATATTTTAATCACAAGATGGGTTTCCTCATAGCTACTTAAGACTTTTGTGCCCCAGTTATAAGTTCCAAATCATGTACGTCGTTTTATTAAACATCTCTTTAGGAAGCTGATTTAAGTTATTTCTTAGTGTTCACTACTCTACTAGGTAACGATAAATATATATCTCGCTGATATATTACTAATTATATTCAATTATTACAGATGATTTTGACGTTGCAAAACGAAGATGCTTAGCTGCGGAAGACACTTCAAATGTCGAAACTGAAGACGATATGGGCTATCCTCGACAACGAAAAAGGAAACCATGCTTCAAATATGAAGAAGAGAATTCCGAGAATAACAAACGTAAGCATTGATAACCTACTACAGTAATTTAAAAAAAATTTGCAACTTGAAAAATGCCATTCAATACATTAAGCAATTTAAATAATTTCAGGCAATCATCACTCGTCTCAATCCAAGAAGAAGTGTTCGCCATCTTCATATGAGAATACACCTTCAAAAGAAATAAGTCCTCCGCAAATACCATATTATTCTGGTATATTAAGTGAATGTAAGGATTAGTAGTAAATAACATTAAAAGTTCTAAATTGATATTTAACCATGCTTCCTTTGTTTGGTTATTTATGCTTTTGGTTTAAAAAAAACTAAAAACTGCTCTAAACTTAGTTCTTGCTGTTTTTTTTTTTTTTTGTTTTGTTTAATTCCTTCTGGAAGTACTAGAAGCTTTGAGTAATTTTTATGCTTATCTGGAATTTCTGTATAGAAATATGTGTTTATTTCTAATTGTTTAATATTAAGTATATTATTCTTTTATGTGCATATGGGGTCTAGTGAACTTTTCCCACTTTGTCTAGCAGGTGCTTTTCACTTGTCACAGTTCAGGGAAATTTTGGTTTTCCTTTGATCTAGTCACTAGAAACAAGCAGGTTTGTTATTACTTTTCTTTTTGTTTGTCCCTTACGTGTTAATTTGTCCTTTATCTTACCTTTACCTTACGTGTTAATTTGTCCCTTACCTTAAGTTAATTTTTAAAATATGTATCTCATATTGACCCCCACCTCTCTCATGTTAGTTCAAACTATATTAAAGTCTTAAAAATATATTTTGGTTAACAAGTGTTTGAAATAAGCATAACTCCTTTTCAGCTAATAGAACAGTCCTACAAAAGCCGTCTCCAGTGAAGACTACACTTCACAATACACCTTCAACGCCATCAGTATTTCCTCATGAAGGTAATAAGTTAATTTTTAAAATGTGTATTTCATGTTGACCCCCACCTCTCTCATGTTAGTTCAAACTATATTAAAGTCTTAAAAATATTATTTGGTTAAAAAGTGTTTGAAATAAACATAACTCCTTTTCAGCTAATAGAACAGTCCTACAAAAGCAGTCTCCAGTGAAGACTACACTTCACAATACACCGTTGACGCCATCAGTATTTCTTCATGAAGGTAATAAGTAATTATTTAAAATATATATCATGTTGACCCACTCTCTCATGTTGACCCTCATTCTCTCTCTCATGTTGACCTCCCTTTTCTCATGTTGAAATTTGTTTTGTTAATTTTGTTCTGTCACCTCTTCTTATTCTGTGTGTATGTGTCTGTCTGTCTCTGTATGTCTCTCTATCTTTCTTTTCTTTCTTTTTCTTTATTTATTTCTTTCTTTTCTTTTTTCTTCTCTTCTCATGTTGGCCCTCCTCTCTCTCATGATAACCCCCCCCCCCCTCTCTGATGTTGGCTCACCCTCTTTCTGATGTTGGGTAGTTTAAATGTGATGTAGACATATAGTATAACTTATAATATTAGTATGCAGTAGTAAAAGCTCATGAAATTTGTTGATTATACAGTACAGTAGTTAGATTTTAATAGCTAAATCTTGCAATCTTAAAGACAATGAGCTGGTCACGCCAAGTACTTCAGTCGTTAGGACTCCAAGGTCAAGGAATTTATTCGACCCAAAGTCACCAGACAAGAACGATGGGAGTTTGAAAGAAATGATGCAGAATATGAGTAAGTTTTGAAAGTTTAATTAATTTATTATGTAGCCTATAACCTATATGTACCCTATGGGTGATAGGCATAAGTTTCATGTTCAAGTAGACTGCAAACTGAGCAGGTTAGATTGCTGAATTTGCTTCCAATTATATAAGCAGTTTCATAATTACTAAGAAATTATCCCATTATCTATCACATCAGTCATAGCCTACTTTTTGGGTGCTTTCTCAGTGTCAGTTATTTTAAAATATACTTTATAATGCTTTTATTTTAAATGTACATTCAAGATATGTAATATAATAGCATGTACACTTTCTATATACTGTATAAATTTCCAGGTAACATGTTGCAGGCCATATACACTGAAGTGAATGAACTGAAAAGTGATGTGAATGAACTGAAAAGTGATGTGAAGATATTGAAAGCAACTTTGACTACAAAAGAAACAGACAAGATCATAGAAGATCTAATACCAAATCCTATTGCTGCAGAAGGTGATCTTAATATTCTCAATAGGAAGTTAGCGGAATCGAGTTTCAGAACAAAATTTGTAAGTGGTATTTTAACAGTAATGTTTCCTTCAATTTTTCATCTTAAATATTACAGATATTTGCTAATTTTCTAATTAAAATTTTTTGATAGTTCATGCAGAAAAGATAAAATTGCTAAATAATAAGAATAATGATATAATCTTGTTTATATAGGATAGGATAAAATATAACACTTATGTATTTGTAAATTATGTAATATTAACACAGAGTCTTTCACACTCTCCTGAGTGCTTTCTCAAGGTCTTGAGTGTATGGTTAGGATGAGGCTTACATTTCAACGACTATATTTCTCTTGCTAATTTTGTTAGTCGTTGAGATGTATCTCTTCATAACACACACACTTATCTGCTTGATGGGGGTCTGGGAGTTCTTCTACTCCCCAAGCCCGGCCCGAGGCTAGGCTTGACTTGAGAACTTTGGTCTAGTGCTTGGTGATTGTGGGGATTATCATAGAGGATTACATGCTGTTATGGAAATAGTCAACTAGAGGGTTATTTTGTAGACCCAGGTCAATATTGAAATCACCTCCTAGAATGATGTGATTTTTGTTGAGATGTTATTTATGATAAGATGCCTTATCATAAGTTATGATATATATATATATATATATATATATATATATATATATATATATATATATATATATATATATATATATATATATATATATATATATATATATATATATATGTTTCATTGAATATGACCGCATATTCTGTATTTATTATTTTCTGGTTTAGGGCTTCTATCCCTCTAACTATTTTCTTAGCATCAGGGCTTAATTGAAATAGGAGTTCTCCAAAACTCATTTTCGTACTTTTAAGGTGAAGAAAAGAAGTGATTTACTATAGAGTGTATTACACTTATTTATATAATTTGCACGACGTTTCGAACCTCCATGGTTCATTCTCAAGTGAACAGATCTTACAATACTAGTTGATTTTATACCCGCACTGGGTCAGGTGATAATACAATGAAGGTGAAAACATGGGGGGATACATAAGGGATAAATGTGAGGTGAAACATAGAGGCTGCAGAAGGCTTATTGGCCCATACGAGGCATCTCCTATCTAAACAAAGATTAATCCAGTGTAATTGGCATGTTATGTTGGACATTGTCTTCTGTGTTGGCATCGATATGTTCTTGTCTTGTCCTTACTCTCATGGTAGGTAGAGTAAATAGTTCCGTGATTTGGGTGTTCATGGTAGGTCGCTCTATTCTTATGTGAATTGCCTCAAGAATTTGTAATCTTCTTGCATCTTGGGTTTTGTCTATTATGCAAGTATTCTTGTTCAACATTTCTCTTGTTAGAAACATTTCTCTTGTTTTCTCTTGTTGTTCTCTCTAAGAGAACTAACTCTAAGAGAACTCTCTAAGAGTATTGTAAGATCTGTTCACTTGAGAATGAACCATGGAGGTTCGAAACGTCGTGCAAATTATATAAATAAGTGTAATACACTCTATAGTAAATCACTTCTTTTCTTCACCTTAAAAGTACGAAAATGAGTTTTGGAGAACTCCTATTTCAATTAAGCCCTGATGCTAAGAAAATAGTTAGAGGGATAGAAGCCCTAAACCAGAAAATAATAAATACAGAATATGCGGTCATATTCAATGAAACATGTTTGAAAGAAAACCTGCTGCCAGTATACACCAATATATATATATATATATATATATATATATATATATATATATATATATATATATATATATATATATATATATATATATATATATATATATATATATATATATATATATATATGTATATATATGTATACATACACATACATACACATACATACATACATACACACATACATACATACACACATACATACATACATACATACATACATACATACATACATACATACATACATACATACATACATACATACATACATACATATATCAAAATTACTAGTGTACTACATTTTTGTTGTTGCTTTTAGGTGTTGCTTTTAACCAGTGTATGTGGGTCTGATTGTGCAACTACGGTTCGAAGAATGATGAAGAAGATGGGAACAAACGGCCTTTGGTCATTATACAGCCTAAAAGGACAAAAGAAGAAATTAGCATTTCTTGAAAAACAAGAACTATATAATGTTATTTTAAGTAAGTAACAAAAAAATTAAATAATTTTTTTTTATTTAAAATTCACTAAAAAATTAAAATTTTAAGTTCAAATTAAGTGTACATTAAGTATAAATGATTATATTTCTATCACTTGCTCTTAAGATTGTTTCATTTAATAGAGGTTGGTCATAATTGTTCTCTGCTGCTAGTACTGTAGAACTGACTGACTTAGCTATGGGAAAATGTAAACTTAATTGGTTTATCCTTTACAGTATTTTGCAGTTTATTTCATGATCCTGTGGTTAATACTTGCATAAATAGTAGATTGCAAAATGCATTTTTATATCATTAGTATTAAATAATAATAATAATAATGTAAATAATTGACTTTTAAACAACGTACAATTCATTGGTCGGTGAGATTATATTAGTAATATTTTTTCATTCTTGCAAAGCCTCAATAAAGCCGTTAACATGTTAATATAAACTTGATCACCTTCCACTTTTTTTCTCATGTGCTACCTACATGTACGAAACCTTATTCCTAAATGTTCTGAAACTTGTCTTTTATATGTTGTGTATCACCATCTCTGGAGAGTTTCATCTGATGTGTAAATTACTTTTAATTTTACAGAATATTATTGTTATACAGAATTTGTTATATAAATAACTGCTAATTTTACAGAATCATCTATCAACGCACATCCGCAAGTTAAGGTGGAAGACGTGACCTTTCAAATTTCTGAAGTACTTAAACATGCTCCAAACAGACCTGGTGGATCTAGGTACAAGGTAAAATAATTTAAATTTTTTTTGTTTTCACTAATTATCTGTTTATATATATATATATATATATATATATATATATATATATATATATATATATATATATATATATATATATATATATATATATATATATATGTAGTACCTAGTAGCCAGAACTCACTTCTCAGCCTACTATTCAAGGCCCGATTTGCCTAATAAGCCAAGTTTTCCTGAATTAATATATTTACTATAATTTTTTTCTTATGAAATGATAAAGCAACCCTTTTCGATATGTATGAGGTCAATTTTTTTTTATTGGAGTTAAAATTAACGTAGATATATGACCGAACCTAACCAACCCTACCTAACCTAACCTAACCTATATTTATAGGTAAGGTTAGGTTAGGTAGCCAAAAAAAGCTAGGTTAGGTTAGGTTAGGTAGGTTAGGTAGACGAAAAAACATTAATTCATGAAAACTTGGCTTATTAGGCAAATCGGGCCTTGAATAGTAGGCTGAGAAGTGCGTTCTGGCTATTAGGTACGACATATATATATATATATATATATATATATATATATATATATATATATATATATATATATATATATATATATATATATATCGTACCTAGTAGCCAGAACACACTTCTCAGCCTACAATGCAAGGCCTGATTTGCCTAATAAGCCAAGTTTTCATGAAATAATTGTTTTTCGATTACCTAACCTACCTAACCTAACCTAACTTTTTCGGCTATCTAACGCAACCTAACCTATAAAGATAGGTTAGGTTAGGTAGGGTTGGTTAGGTTCGGTCATATATCTACGTTAATTTTACCTCCAATAAAAAAAATTGACCTCATATATAATGAAATGGGTAGCTTTATCTTTTCATAAGAAAAAAATTAGAGAAAATATATTAATTCATGAAAACTTGGCTTATTAGGCAAATCGGGCCTTGCATAGTAGGCTGAGAAGTGCATTCTGGCTACTAAGTACGACATATATATATATATATATATATATATATATATATATATATATATGTCGTACCTAGTAGCCAGAACTCACTTCTCAACCTACTATTCAAGGCCCGATTTGCCTAATAAGCCAAGTTTTCCTGAATTAATATATTTACTATAATTTTTTTCTTATGAAGTGATAAAGCAACCCTTTTCTCTATGTATGAGGTCAATTTTTTTTTATTGGAGTTAAAATTAACGTAGATATATGACCGAACCTAACCAACCCTACCTAACCTAACCTAACCTATATTTATATGTAAGGTTAGGTTAGGTAGCCAAAAAAAGCTAGGTTAGGTTAGGTTAGGTAGGTTAGGTAGACGAAAAAACATTAATTCATGAAAACTTGGCTTATTAGGCAAATCGGGCCTTGAATAGTAGGCTGAGAAGTGCGTTCTGGCTATTAGGTACGACATATATATATATATATATATATATATATATATATATATATATATATATATGTCGTACCTAGTAGCCAGAACTCACTTCTCAGCCTACTATGCATGGCCCGATTTGCCTAATAAGCCAAGTTTTCCTCAATTAATATATTTTCTCTAAATTTTTTCTTATGGAATCATAAAGCTACCCATTTCATTATGTATGAGGTCAATTTTTTTTCATTGGAGTTAAAATTAACGTAGATATATGACCGAACCTAACCAACCCTACCTAACCTAACCTAACCTATCTTTATAGGTTAGGTTGGGTTATGTAGCCGAAAAAGTTAGGTTAGGTTAGGTTAGGTAGGTTAGGTAGTCGAAAAACAATTATTTCATGAAAACTTGGCTTATTAGGCAAATCGGGCCTTGCATAGTAGGCTGAGAAGTGTGTTCTGGCTACTAGGTACGACATATATATATATATATATATATATATATATATATATATATATATATATATATATATATATATATATATATATATATATATATATATATATATATATATATATATATATATATAAATATATATATATATATATATAGATATATAGATAGATATATAGATAGATAGATAGATAGTCAGTGTCAGACCACGGAGGAAAATTGAAACAAGAATTTTTCCGATGCAGGAACCACACACAGGCCCAAACATGGATAATCATAGCATAAAAATGGTAAATATTTACAATGAATTAGTGAGACAAATGTGTTCCAATGATCCTACTTAAATCGCCCTTTAATTGATCAATTAAAAATGGATCTAAGTTATATAAACCGCTGCTAATGTTCAATTTACTTTCTTTTGTGATCTGATCAAAAGCAGATCCAATTATGTTTCTGTTATAAGTACTTGTACAATTCATTATTGAAGAAGCCATCTCCCAATCTATGTTTGGGCCTGTGTGTGGTTGCTGCATCGGATGGGCCAATAGGCCCTCTGCAGTGTCCACGTATTGTACCTCGCCTCACTCCACCATTCTCTCCTGCCTATTTATGTCCAGTTCTCGACCTGTAAATCCACTCGTTCTGAAGATGTCCTAATGTCCGAAGATGTCCTAATGTCTTAACAGCAAGTGTTTCTGTCAAATTCCTTAAGGAAATATCTGAGTTCCCCATTATGACCTCTCCACAAATCAGGTTTTTCAACTGCTTCAAGCTCATTTTCTTCCAGATTATAATGCATTGCATACTTTAGTCCCAAAAAGACATGGTCACTTTTACCCAAGGGAGGGAGGTACTGAATGATAAATCTCTCCTCTTTCCTGGTAAATATAATATCCAGCATGGAGGGAACATCCCCTTCCCTCATATATATATATATATATACATGCAATTGACGATCACAAAACACTGATCATTTTATGCAGAAAATCCACAGAGAAATATGAAATGAGGTGAACGTTTCGGCTTTGTTAAAGCCTTTGTCAACACCAGACTCAATCAGTCTGGTGTTGACAAAGGCTTTAACAAAGCCGAAACGTTCACCTCATTTCATATTTCTCTGTGGATTTTCCGCATATATATACATATATATATATATATATATATATACATATATACATATATATATATATATATATATATATATATATATATATATATATATATATATATATATATATATATATATATATATATATATATATATTTGTGTGTGTGTAATTTATATAAACAAATAAATATTAATTAATTTTGTTAATATCTTTTCAGGGAAAACTTGCAAGTACGATTCGTATACAAGAGGGGCAACAAGAGGCAGAGGATGTCTACTAAGAAAATTCACAATTAAGTGTTTATCCTCACTCTTGATATATGGTCTTCTCTGGTCTCTTTATTTTCTCTCCTCACAAATGTCCCTTTTTTTTTAATTTCTTTTACGTTTCTCTCCTGTTTTTCTTGTCTCTTTTTATCTCTCCTTTCCTCCTCTCTTCTAACACCTCTCGTTTTCTGTCTCTTCTAGCTTCTCTCTTCCTTTACTTTTTACATTTGTGGAATTCACTTGCGTCGTTTTTATCTTGTATCTTTTTCTTATCTTGTCTTTCTCTTCCCCTTCTCTTCAATGTTCTCTCATTTCTCTCTCCCCTCTCTGTTGTTTCTATTCTGTCTTCTCTTCCCTTGCCTTAATTTTGTTCTGTCTCCTCTCTTCTTGCATGGTGCTAACATTTGAATAAATGATTTATAATTTGTATTTTTAGTCATAGAAAAACTATAGTGTTATGTTATATAGTATATAGTGTATACTCAGGAAATTTTACTTGTTTTAGTTTTAAGTAACAATAACTGCTTGTAACGTCAGGCTGATCTCACTCAGCATGACATGAATCACAGGCTGCTTGATCACGAAATCTATTGTGTTCACATATTGCTTATATAGATTTTTACTTTTATATTCTATTAGATTCAGATTCAGATGTTTATTCAGGTAAGGTATATACATACAAGTGATGTTACATTAATGGATTGATATATAGATAGAGCTAGTACATACAATGCCTAAAGCCACTATTACGCAATGCGTTTCGGGCAAGAAAAACATTAATATCTAGAACTTAATACTAATTGAGCATAAAGAATAAAAAGTGTTGAGAACAAATACAAATAAAGATAAAAAAAAGGGGGAACATGACTGAAAAAGCAGCACAAATACAATAGGTTGACAGTGTTGATTAAAAAAAAAGAAAATAACGGACATGGGTTGACAATAGAGGAGTGAGGTAGGTTACAGGGAATTTATTAGGTAGTGTTTAGTTTTTATCTTAAACTGGTTGAGAGAGGTACTGTCTTTAACATGGTTGGGAAGGTCATTCCACATTCTGGGCCCCTTGATTTGTAGAGCATTTCTGGTTTGATTAAGTCGTACTCTAGGAATATCAAAACTGTATTTATTTCTGGTGTGATGCTCATGGGTTCTGTTACAACCTTCTATGAAGCTTTTGAGATCAGGATTGGCATTACAATTTAGCGTTTTGTATATGTATAGTACACATGAGAGAATGTGCAGTGACTTAATGTCTAACATATTCAGGGATTTGAATAGGGGTACCGAGTGATGTCTGGGGCCAGAATTGGATATTGTCCTAATAGCAGCTTTGTGTTGAGTAATTAGAGGACGTAAATGATTTTGGGTAGTAGAGCCCCAAGCACAAATACCATAGTTGAGATATGGATAGATAAGGGAGTAATAGAGAGTCACCAGGGCAGGGCGTGGTACATAATATCTGATCTTAGAAAGAATGCCCACAGTTTTTGAAACTTTTTTAGATATGTTTAGAATGTGTCCCTGGAAATTCAGCTTGTGGTCAATGAGAATGCCAAGGAATTTGCTATCTAATTTGTTACAAATTTGGGTATTGTTTATTTTGAGATTTATTTGATTAGAGGATTTATTGCCTTTAGAGGTTTTATTGTAGAGGATTTATTGATTAGAGGATTAGAGGATTTTATTTAGAGGATTATAGATATAGTCTATATATTTCGAGCTATTACATATATTTTGTTGTATTACTCAATCTTAAATAAATATAATATTTTAATTCTCTTTTTGTACCCTATTTATTTGTAATTTACACGTACATATATAGGATGTCCATTTCTTTCTCAGATATGTCTTCTTTCTTTCTCTCCCTTTCTATTTCAGATATAATTTAAAAAATTATTATACCCTGATTTACCCTAAATGTTTTAATGTAGGTAATTAAAAGATTATAAAAAGGTTTTTTTAAATGTTATTTATTTACGTTCTAAGGTCGTATAAAAAAATTCTCAAAAAACATTTTTAAAACGTAATTATAAACGTGCTGAAAACAATGAAATGTCGTTTTTAGAACGTTTTAAAAACGTGAAAATGTTTGCTGGGATACTGGCGTCGGGTGACGTAAGAATTCTAGCCTTACTGTACAGATGTAATTATTAGTACATGTGAACTCTACGTTGGGTTAATTTTAATCACTACAATGATTAGTAGAATTAGTAATAATTAATGAGAATACAACAGTGTTGTATTCAGTGTTGGAAATTTCCAACATAACTCCGAAGGGAGGATTCTAGGGTCGTAGTATAATGTGGAGTACTGACACCTAACCCGAAGTTGGTATTAATATTAGTATATTAGTATGTTAGTACACACATAACGAATGTCCCGTATTTGTCAAGGACATACAAGAAACTTAAGTCTTGCTAATTTCATGTTAAAAGAAACATGTTATTATGAATTACCTAAAGCTAATAATTAAGAAAGCCTACAATAACTCTGAGATTGGTGTCGCTATGACATGTAATGTGTATGTTACAAATCTCTAAGTCTGCAAACTCTCAGGTACTCTAGATAAACAATGTTATTTATAGCCTACACAATAATTAAAGATTTAAATCACACAATTCAAACAACAGAGAATCTACTGTGATGAGAAGGTTTTGGGTCATAGTGACTTGTAATGGTTTGTTACTTGACATCACACCGCAGTGTCATCATGGTTGCTTAAATTGGGTGTAAAGTTATTTGCTCTAGTTAAGAACTATAATAGGCTTGTAGTTTCCCTTAGTGGAAACATGTGTTAAATATTGAAACATTAAATGATTAAGTTATCGGTAATCAGGAACCCTCTAAAGCTCACAATAAACTCAACAACTAGGGTCGCAGTGACGTGTAATGTAGCTGCTGAATCATAGGCAAACTCAGAATAAGTTCCTAAGAACTGATAACACTATTGTATAATTATACAGTAAAGGATTATTAGTCATTTAAG